>NC_039284.1:14137653-14219827 GCF_003368295.1 Carassius auratus
TTTTACCCCTCTTCCTGTTTTGGTTATACACTTAAACACTATTGTTTTACGTATTGATTTCCTCTTTTAATTTCATGTTTGCATATTTTGCCCATTTATTAATTTTTTTAATTTTCCTATTTCTTACCATTTCTTTTGTGTATCCTAGCCTGGGAACGACAAACCTGAGCCCCAAAAGGAGACATTGTTATCCCTCACTACGAGTTCAAATAAATTAGAAAGACAACCCTCTTTCACTTAAAGTTTATTTTGTTTGATTAGTTGTGCAGCAACTAACACAACGCTCTCCTTGTAGTTGAGATAACCGCTACTGAGACTTACCATCTCCGTCCTCTCTCTCCTTTACTTTCCTCTTCTCTTTTTACATTTGTAGGACATGTAAGAACCATCAATCAATTCTAAGTGAAGTAAATACACAATCGTGCCAAAGACGACGAATCATCCTTATGAATTTGATTGTAATCATCCTCTCATTTGTTCTTCCTAACCTCCCTACATTTGGAAACGCAATCCAAGTTTTAGCATCTCATCCAACGTTGCGATCAATTTAATAGAGATACGTGTTGAGCAACTGTCGCCTCGCTGGACTCCCTGGTGAGCAGTCCAACTGAAAGGTGTACGGTGTCAATCCTGTCAGACTAAGAAAAGAGATATCAGAATTATTATTGTATTCTTTTGTCCAAAGCAAGAAATATAATAATATTGTTTACGTTTTTGATAACATTTAATTGGAAAAATAATTTTCCTCATTTGAAAAACAGAAATTTTGCTTGTCATTTGAATTTGTTTTTCACCTCTGTCTCTCTTTTCCTCTTCCTCATTAGAGTGACAAAGTCTTCGCATCTCTAGTCTACTTAGACACCCTGAGACCAACACAGTCATCACCACATTTCACTAGTGGTTCACAATCACTGATACAACACTTAGTTGTCCCACCACACATAGGCTTTTACTCCACACAGATCTGTGTCAGTCCTCTCTTCTTCCCAGCGTGCCAACATGCCGCAGACTGCAGACCCCATTTCCCATGGGGAAGATGTGAACATTTGGCTGAGAGGCATAACAGACAGCCTCACTCCAAAGACATTTGAACTGTTATTATTTTTAATAATAATCCTAATCCTGAGAAGATTCCTGACACAAGATTCAAGCCAGAACAACAACCACGAGGAGCTAGTCAAGATCACGAGCTCACTAAGCTATGCCTTCACAACCCAGCTGAAACTGAGCGACAAGCACATCACCCACCTTCAAGAGGAGCTGACACGTGCTCAGCGTCGCATAGACAAGCTGGAAGTGAAAGTTCAAAATCAACTCAAAGCACCCAGCGAGAGGGAGCAGGATACAACAGAACAAGTTTTGAAGCTCCTAGCAGCAGCTCAGCTCGACCAGCAACATGCAACGGCTGTTCAGAAAGACCTGGTAAACAGACTCCAGTATGCCGAACAGCTACTGGAGAAAGCCAAGATAGACATCAGAAACAAGAATTCTGAAATCAGTGCTTTGAAAGACCACCTTGAAAGGTACAGAACTGAAATGGACAATCTGACCCAACAACTAGACGATACCAACGATGAGCTCTACATGGTCAGAAAAGAACTCCAAAGTGCTTACAAGCACAAACAAGAGCCAAGGAAAGAGAAACCTCTCTTAGCCTCATCACTGCTGAGCAGAGCAGAGTCCCACGTCCAAGAACTGGCATATGACGAAAGGAGCGAAGGGCCACAACCCAAAACCTCACCTGCCTTCGCCACACAACCCTTTCCTGCCAACGAAAGAAAACCTCCCGTCCAAGGCTTTGAAGCTGCACACGGGATGACCATCAAAGACCTCAACAAGCTTTCTGAAAACATCAGCAGGTTCAACCCGAACTCCACAGAGAGCCCCGACATCCAAGCTTATCTGCGAGATATCGAATTTCACCTGGAAGTGAGACCTCATGTGACTGACAGAGACTGGTTATACCTCCTTAGAGCCACGTCCAGTCCCGAGGTACGAAACTTTCTAGATCGACAGCCCAGTCAAACCAAGTCAAACTACCAGCGACTTCGTGAGGTCCTGATTAAAGAGTTTACAGACCCAGAGTCTGAACATGGACTGTTAACTGCCTTGGAAACCAAACAAGGTCGTCAAGAGACTCCACAAGCTTACTACAACCGACTCCGACAAGCCTACTTTGGTGCACACAACAACTCTGACCTTGAAGAGGATGTGAACTTCAAAACCCTCTTCCTAAAGAATCTGCACCCTGGAGTCAGTCACCATCTAGGTGTCATGGCCTGTCCGAACTCCATGACCATCCAACAGTTGCGTGACCTAACACAGAAGGCCTATAACAAGCAGAAGTTGGCCTCAAAGAAAGGTAACAAAACATCCACACTCTTGAACTCTGTCAACAAAGACTCAAGCCTTGCACTGGACGCCACCCAGTGGCATCACAACACCAGAGTCTTCCATCAAGAGCACAGAGAACGTGACGCCCATATCCACGACCGCTTTCAGCCCAACTGCTGGAAAAATCCATGGGACCAGCCACGCTTCTCAAGAAACCAAAAGGATAAGAACATCTGGAAACCTAACCAGATATCCAAAGGTAATCAGCTGACTCATCCAAGAGCAACTCGTGTGGGTAAGCGACAACAAAACCCACCTCAGCACCACTCAGACATGCACAGTGCTGAGTATGCACAAGAACATAACCGCTTACCATTAGAAGACACGGAACAAGTCATGGAACAACTAAGAGAGTTCCTTCAAGACAATTTACATGCATATGACCACAAAGTTGAGTCGTGCTCGCTGTGACCAGCGACAGAACGGAAGGCCGGTGATCACCTGGTGCACCACATCAGAGATGACAAGCACCTGTTCAACAACGACCCAGAACGAACAAGTCTTTCACGGCCAACTGTTGATGAAAAATCTGAGGTACTAAAGGACATCACCTCAGTCACTAACAAACTGTCAAATGAACTCCAACTCCAAGTTCCAAATTCCCTGTCTGTGCAACAGCAACCACCAGAGCACAGAAGGTCAGAAAGTCTGCTACAGCCAGAAGGCATCACAAGAAGAATGCAACATAGGAGACAAGTTTTGCAACTCAGCTTCACACAGCCATGCCAAACTGCCTCCGACTGTCTGCCAAAGAACCTCCTGCCTTGCTGGACTGACCCCTCATTAGACCATGGACACGCCCTCATCCAAGCCAAGGATGCTGAGAGCCAGTCTTCAGTGACATGCTAGAAAAAGGGGGAGACAACACAGACTTGAACAGATCTGACCACACATGCACTACACCAGTAACACACAACATTACCTACACCCAGAGGTAAACACATCTACTGATAACACAGTCAACAAACATATTCTTCCCACAGGTAGAATATCCAACTTTTAGTGTAACAAAGTTACACATACCCACCATGAAGAAACGTGCAGCCATCCTCACAATAGGTAGAACACCTGACACTAAGTTAAGGTTCATGACACACTAGCTGCACCTGACATCCTAGCTCAATAGTAGTTGTAACCCATGCTAGGAAAACCCACAGCAGCCTTGTTTTGTTTTGTTCTTCTTCTACCTATCCTTCTCCTTCCCCTCTTTCCTGAGTAGGTGAAACGCCTAGACACCCTGCGAGGGTCGAAGGTCTGATATTAGGATTGACTCGCAACACCTAATATCCGCCAGCCACTCTAAACTGAATGGAAGCCAGAGAGCTCCATGCATGATAGGTCAATTCATTGAATTGAAAATGAAATTACTAGAAAACTAATGGTAAACATGTAAAGTAAGACAACCTAGAAGAACCAAACAAAGTTAACCACAAATTTGATTGATGAATCAAAATAAAAACAATTTCCAAGGCGATCTAAACTATCCTCAATGTGCTAAACTACATTGACTAATTGAACTTAACCACGTGTACCTAAATAACCTGATGCCTGCACCAGTACAGTAACTGTCATGGAGGTGTTGTCTTGCTGTTTGCTGTGTTTGTCTGCTTATTCTGCCTTTGTTTCTCCAGCGATCGACGATGTCTTCACCTAAACACCTCGCCGATCGAAAGGGGGATATATGTAGCAGAAATGAGTCAAATCAGACAAATCAAAGAGTCTATCAGAGCTGTGTGCATTGAAACATGAGCTGAATTCCTCAGGAAGTCATAAATCAGTTCTAGTGCCACAGGAACCAAGCAAGATAACCAACCAACCAACTTGTTCACACAACAGCTTTCAACATTAACACCAATAGAACAATTATTAACAATCTTAATTCGAAGAAGAGATTGTCAAATTTATTGTTCGTGATTGAAATGCAACGCTGGACATCACATGTAAACCCAGGAGATCAAGTTAAATACTTGCATTGACTTCCCCCCACCCAGAAGAACCAGACTGAAATTCCTAAGGGGGAAGGGCTTTAAACCTTTGTCTTCACAGAAAAGTCCTTTGCCAGAGAATGGCAAAGAAACCCTTTTTATACATTATATATGGACCAGAATGAACTAAAAAAAAAGACTTATGAATGAATCATTCCATTGCTTAACTCCATATTCATTTACGTGTAACCCACACATTTGACTATCATGTATAATCACTTATTGTGTATGTCTTTTGATAACTATAGGATACTTAGTCATGTCTAGTATTGAAATAATCGCATTTTCTTGCTTGATATTGTCCTGACAATCATTTATTTGTAAAATATATCATAATCATGTTATAGGAATCATGTCCAAAATTAGACCCCGTGAGGCAAGAACCACATGCTTGGTAAGATAAACAAATGATTTATGATACCCACCCCAAGAACATATCTGATTGGTCAAGGCAACATTTGAGGGGTGGCCAACAGGAAGTTTTAAATACTTTGGACACGATGTAATTTCGCTTTTAGTCATGCCTTGCTTTTAGTCTGCCTGCTGCTATTAGCCATGTCGGCTTTTAGTCGGCTTTTAGTTCTAGTCTAGCTGCTGCTATTAGCCATGTCGGCTTTTAGTTCTAGCATTGCTCGTGCTATCAGTCATGCCTGCTCTTAGCTTTTAGCTTGTAGCTTTGCTACCTAGCTTTAGCTTGTAGCATCTAGCCATGCGGTAGTCATCATTGTTCTTTGAGCGCGGTTCCAGCGTGCCTGCCTGCTGCTACTATGAGAAGGAACACAACCTAGTCTCGTCAAACTTTATTTCTTTTCTTTTCCGTTTGAGAGTTTCGTGTTCTGAGTTAAGTTTTGTAACGTCCATTCAACTTCAACCAGCGAACACGACTCTGCACTTTCAGCCAACGCCCAACAACCACGGGCTTCCCAAGACGTCACTTCAGAGACTGAACTTCCAGCCAATCAACGACCTCGGGATAGCCCTTTCACCGAGGCTCCTTCTTCACAGGAGATGCAAGTAACTTTACCTCCAGACTGTGACCTTTACTGGTGTATCTAATATAATTTTAACCTCATTGAGGAACTCAATGCGAGCGCTAATTACGTGATTGATGGTTGTTCATGTTTATGCAATTTAACGTATTGCTGTTAACTTGGGATTCCATATTTCCATTCTCTTAAACTCATCTTTCCCTAACTTTTGACCTTCCTGCAACTTGTGTGAATGTATGTGTGCGTGCGTTTATGTTAGATTAGTTTATATGTCTTAGATTTATCTAATAAAGCCTTATTCATATTAAAAAGAGAAGTATCTTGTGTTTTGTGCTTACAAGTTAATGTCTTAAACTGCCGATCTTGTTACTGTGCTAACTGATAGTGTTTTCACTATAGTTTGGATATTAGTATCCAGCGCAGATTTGATGTTAAACGGCTCGTTCACTGAACCGCAGGCGCGTCTCCGTGAACAGCCGTGAAACAGTGATTCTGTTCAAATTCCCTTTAAAATCTTAAATGATTCCCTTTGAGCTAAATTGACCTGTTTCCCTTACAGGGGCACTAACCTTGTTTTGATCTAAATGCCTTTTATTCGCTATGTCTTGGCTAAGTACTTCATTACCCACAATCCTGAACAATCCCACAATCCCACAGTGATGCATCTGATTGGTGGAGCTCGTATAACCGTCTGGTTAAACCCCTCGAAGGTCCGTGAAGACTGAAGATCATTAATAAAAAAATAAAATAAAATAAAAACCTGTATTGCGTTTTTGCACGGTAGACTTATCAGTGCAATCATGATCTCCTTGGCTGCCATTGAGAGTTTTGCAGGGAGGTTGGTTACTTTAGTTAGCATTATCGTCCACTTTAGCTAGGCTACTGTAGCCTCCATATGATATCAAGCATTTTATAATGCCACTGTCAAAACAATATTTAGCCTAGACATACCTTTTTGTGCATTTACTGAACATTTGTGTAATGGCAACGACATGTGTTGACAACTGAGCAGTGATTGCAGTCAGATACAAAGCACTGCACCATTGCTGACGTTATCGTTAACCACTTTCACACACGCACACAATATAAAATACACGATGATAAAATAAAAATCAATACACAATACATATATAAAACACTATTTATTTACACGATTAATACTGAAAGAACTGCTATTACTGCACATTCACTATATAAAATAAAATTCACTGGAGGAAAAAGTTCCCGCGAGCGGCCGTCATCAGATTTGGATGTCGCTCAAAAGGCTCGTTGCCTCGTTCGCAGTTGTGGCTTCAGTCGAATTCAATGGGGCGCGGTGGTTTATGGGAGGAGTAGTCCCTGCGCTCGAAATGAAAATATGTACACAGTCTTGTACCTTTGACTTTTTTTGGATTTTGTCTTAATTTTTTCACTTGAAATGATATGTTATATGCTTATGAGTTCAGCCGTAGCTGGTTATCCTCACACATGCTCTAAAACTCTTTAGATACGGATTTTTCCGAAAGTGAATGGGAGAAATGAATGGGAAATTTACTTCCGGCACCAGAGCTCTCTCGGGCTGTGGGTGGGACTGTGAAGCTCTATATCAACTTTGTAACTCGTTACCCTCCGAACACTGGACATAGCAGACGTATGTACCGAATACAAGAAGCTATCAATCAAGAAGGTATCAGGATTATGAGTTATTTTTCATTTTTAGTTTTTGAATAATCACTTAGATTAATCATTCATTTGGACAGCACTATAATGTTTATTGTAAATAGTCAACCACACAAGAGTAATTGTTTCTTAGCCTGCACCAATGTTCTTGTCCATTGCCCTCACAGATGCCTGCAGCTAAGCTTGGATGTACATTTACATTCCATTCAAGGTTATTGATGACATGCCTCTAAAGTTTGACTTTTTGCAGCATAACAATACTTATTGGCAACTAGTCATTATATCTCTAGCTCTTTAATGTATTTGCATTGTACTAAAATGAGTTCATTTTCAATGGGCATATATGTGGCTGAAACAGGTAGCCTAGTGCCTCCCAAATTTTTCAATATGAACATTTTAATATAACATTATAGTCATTATGGCCTTTAGAAATTTTTTTTTTGAGGAGGTGGGGTAGTGCACAATAGGCCCTTGTGGCACGGCCCAAGCTTTTGTTCTTAATGGCATTTTTTTCCCTTACATTACTTTTACTTTTATACTTTAAGTAGTTTTTTAAACCAGTACTTTTACACTTTTACTTGAGTAAAAAGCTTGAGTTGATACTTCAACTTCTACAAAAGTCTTTTTAAACCCTAGTATCTATACTTCTACTTGAGTAATGAATGCCAGTACTTTTGACACCACTGAATGTCATACACAATGAAGCAAAAACAGTAATGCCAATGTCACTAATTTTGTGAATTTCATGGGCTTAGCCTCACAGCTAACAGCAAACTACCATATTGTAGCTATACAACAGCGTGGTATACTTCACTGTGCAACAGCACACTAAGCTGATTAACATTTCCCACAATGCAACGTTAGTTGGTTTGGTTCACAGCTCCTTATCGGTGACTATTTTAAATCCATATAGGCAAACATTTATGGGGAAGACACTTCTGGAAAAAAGGCATGCTGAAAAGTGGAAAGACAGTGTTGTACTATATTTATTATGAACAAAATCTTAAATGCATATAAAAATATATTAATTTCTGATATATATCTAGACATTTCTTTTTTTTTTCTTTTTCACTAAAGTGCCTTCAAATGTCACTGACATGTTTTGGAAAATTGCTCCTCTCCACCTTTTCATGCCAAAAGATATCCATCAAAAGCCAGGTTGGCTTATCTCTTCCCAACACCATTCATTCCAGAGCGATCCGTCTCTTTAGTGTGAGGAAAATCCTCCCCATCAGAGGCTTTAAAAGCTTCTCCTCCATTCGCGTTCCTTAAGAAGAGAGACAGTTTTATCACAGCAATTCATCTTAGTTCCCCTCTCTCTATCTCACGGGGCCGCTGGAACCCACATATCCAACACACGACATCCAACCCTTGCTAAAATGGGTCATCAGCCTTTCCGCCCTTATGTCTTTTTATAGAAACACAAAAGCCATTCTTTCAGAATCAGCTTTTTTTGTTGTTGCTTTTTTGTCTTTAAAAGAAAGATGCACTCTTCTGCAGCAATAAAAGCATGCATTTTTCAAACCTGTAAACCGCTTTCATGAAGAAAAATAGGCTGAATGCAGTAATGGAGTTGGTTCTCAAAGCATCACACGTCCTTTTTTCCCTGTCAAGGGTCTGGGTATAGAACTGATAAGCGTTTGAGAGTTCTTGTAATGAGAGGTGAGTGAGTGGCTAGCTTGTGTCAAAGGGCACTTTGTCTGTTTATACCATAAGAATTTCAGTAGTATTTGAATTCACAGGCAGTCTGCGAGGAAAACCCAACTCATCTGTCAGCGTGACCAGTATTCATACACGACACAGGGAAGGACCTGAGCAAACAATAATATGATTTAAAAAGATTCTATCTATTAATGGTGGTTTCAAAATGTGGCTGAATGCAAACTTAACTGTAATGCTTCCTTCAATTCTATGTGATATTCATTATAGGCAAATGACAACAAATTTACTAAAACCAAAACTAAAATGAGTCTTGGTATTATTACAATTCACAATATATATATATATATATATATATATATATATATATATATATATATATATATATATATATATATATATATATAATTAAAAGATACCAACATTTTTGTTAATAATTGCTGGAAACTCAAACTAAAAACACTGGGAAAAATTACATTAATTATTATTAATAATAATAATATCATTTACTGCTTACATTTTACTGAAAAGACATTGAATATCATGTAGCAGCATATGGGTCCCACTGTGACAAAAGACCCAGACAGCTGGGGAGAAAAGGTCAACATGAGTTAAATTACCTTTTGTCTTGAGCAAAAACTGAGGAAATGTTCCATGAAATCACAACAAAAATAAGACTGGAAATATAGAATAGGCTTTGGCTGTACAATAACACTTTTGAAGCTTGACATGTAAAAAACAACTAGCTCGGTTTCTTTGTGCCATATGATTCACCCATGAATGACTCTTCTATGAATTGAGTCTAAATAAGAGAGTTTTACCATAGAGTGCAGAGCACTTCAGAGACATGGCCTTTAGCATTCACATGTCCTCAAACATGGCAGTCTGGACGTCAAACTCATCTATCACTTTTTAGAGAAGCTATTAAACCTTCTACTACAGCATAAATGTCAAATGTGTCTTTGTGTTTGCCTGCTGTGGTACTGAACACATTATCTTGACTTTCAGCAATGAAGTGATGTTTATCAGATGTCTAGAAGTCAACAAACTGAATTGGGCACCTATTTAAGTGAATCCCCTACCTTATATGCCTTAGAAAGGAATTTATTTGCTATCAACGTTATTTATTCACATTCATTTACTTTAATGCAATATTTATGATTGGGAAGTGCACCTGTTACACACTATTATCTACATTACAAGTGAAGCATTGGCATGTTCCCATAATCAACAATGCTGTCTGCACTATAAGAGCCCAAAGCTCACAATGTAGACAGCTTTATTGACTTTAAGGGGAGCAATTTAGTTTTGTTGCGTCCCGTCACACTGAATACTTGCGCTGTCGAATGGGTGCACTTGTTCCAGGACCTCATAAATTACAATTAAAGCACTGGTGTCTAGTAACATCATCTGATTTGAGCACTAAAAAATGCTTGATCCTACTTTCTGGAAAATGTCCCAATCTCAAATGCAAAAGCACAGAAATTGCTCTAAGTAGAAATGATGGGGCTAAAGGAATTGTGGAATTGTTGTGGAGGGAGCTGGGAAGAATGTGAATCAGTGTTATTTTATTATTATAGTTACCAGTATTTTATTCTAATAATAAATAAGTTATTATTCTTGTTTTTGTATTTTTAAGCTTAGTTTTAGTCATTTTGTTGTGTGTCATTTTTAACAGTTTTTAAATGTTTATATATTTTTTATTCAATTTTAATTCAGTTTTAGTTAGTTTAGTACATCAAGTTAAACTAAATACAAAATAAGATATGTCATCTTGGCAGCTAGTAGTAGTAATTTTAAGTTTTGTTTTATTATTATTATTTCCAACTAATAAAAATCGAATAAGTTAAGTTTTGAAAGTAATGAAAATATATATTTTTAATATAGTTTTAGTTAGTTATTATAACCCTAATGTGCATTGATTCAAGATGGTGGAAAATTGTCAAAAATGTATCAAAAATATTTAATAACTAAATAACTTTAATAACTAAATATTTAATATTTAATAACTATTATGCAGCACTGCCTCAAGAATAAATTTGGTTATGATACCCGTTAGCAAACATTAGATTCAGTTAGATTAACAGATGGTTCTAGGGGCTGCTAGGCAGGAACAAATGAGAACATTTTTGGAGCTTGGGCCCTAATTATCAAATCATAAATGACTGATATGCTCATAAAGATTTTACCAATACCCACTTTATGCTTAGGCAGTTCCTCATGGCAAGCTAAAGATGAACTAATGCATCAGTTAAAAATGTCTTTTGTTGGAAGCCACCACCTATCTGCTTGCTTTCTTATCTGTCCACAGGAGAGGAAGAAGGATTTTTTTTATGTATTCTCCAACAATACTCCAGGGAAAACAACAGAGTTTGACTCATATGCCACAACTCTTAGCTTTCGTTACATCCTGTTGCTGGGCCGGGTGTAAACATGGGTGTTAAGCGTCAGAAGGAAGACTGTTATTGGAGTTGGCATTTCTGTTCCATCCTGTTAACAGCTGGGTGATTTAATGCTTCTTTCCTTTCTCGCTTGCTATTGGTGATCTCAGAGCATCCTCTCCCTTCACAGGATTTACCTTGATCTCCTTGACCCGCTCTTCCAAGGGTCTGACTTCCAGATCAAAGATCATGTACCTGTCATTAAAATTGCAATTACACTAAAACTGTGCTCTATCCCAACTTCAATAGGAATGCCCATCTGTCAGTTGCCAATTTCCGCTTACAACATGAAAAGCATAAAATGTATCTTCTCTTTGCAGATCAAATCCACCAACCCTTTTATCTTTTAATTGGACATTTCTAATGTAAACCTCTTTTTCTGCCAACTTCTGCCCAGAACCGAAGGTAGGCTACTAAATTTTCTACCTCTGTGTTCCCTTGTAGTGTTAAATATAATACTCATAACACAATTTTGTCTTCATAAAATAATCACTAGCCATTTCAGTGGCAGTCTAGACTCATTTGGCACCCCAGGGTAAGAAATGTAAGACGTTCGATCTAGTGGCATAAGTTTCATTTAGCAAGGAGACCCTGGGTAAAAAAAAATAATAATATTTTAATATGTTAAAATATATGAATATAAAAAAAAAATTATTTAAAGGGTCTTTGTTTTACAGTATTTTTGTACATTTCCCAAACGGTATATACATTTGTCAAGCAACTGTATCTAACCATCCTGCCCAGCAGTTATGGCAGTCCTCCAATAATAAATGTCAAAATGATAATAATTATGTTGCTGTATGTCATGTTTAGGACAATGTAATTCTTCCAGCTACAGAATTATTAAACTGTCTGTGATCATTTGCTCACCATCATTTTGTTTCAAACCAGTAGGATTTCCTTACTCTTAAGGCACTGATGACGTATGTACTGGTCATGTTTTAATTAAAGCAACAATGAATAAGAACCAGGGCTTTCAAGCTTCATAATGGACCCCAAATACTATAAAATTATCATTAACAAGTCCGTGTTCTCTATTCGAAGTCTACTGAAGTCATACAATAATGTTTTATGAGCAACAGACTGAAACAAATCAATGAAAATATTCCCCTCTAGTGAGCTTCAGCTGCTGGGTCAGAGTCATAGAAGTCAGTGAATTGGACTTGAGAACCAGATCAGTTTGGATTGCAGATAAGAACAAGACATTCATTGCAAATAAGGAAAGTTGAGGTAAATCTCAGCATTTTGAGGAAATAACATCTTTTATTTTGATGTTCATCAAACAAAGCTATCATATGACCGACTACTTTTATATTACTATAGCATTTTTTTTTTTTTATCTCCAAAATATGCTAAATAAATATCATGGCATTCCATTTATTAAGTCTCCGAATTTCTTTCTATGATCCATGGACAAATGTCATGCAAAACAACATGAAGGTGAATAAATGATAAGAGAATATAGATGAATTATTCTGATGACTAAGCAAAAACTATAGCGTGTATAGAAATGTTAAACATGCTTCTATCGGTCATTGTCTTACGGTGTTCTGCAGAGCGCTCAATTTAGAAGGCACCTTGGCCTCTAGAGACAGTCCTCTTGATCATATCGTAAGTCTGGGTGACATTTCCAAACTCGGACTGGTGATTTCTCCGTCTCAAGGCCCTCCTTTCATTATGTCTGCCTAGCTGCCGGAGTCAAGCTGGTTTTATGAGTTTCATAATTCCCAGGCCTAAAAGTGGCCTGGGGGTGCACAAATGTCTGGCTCTCCATCAGCTATGCAACGGGACAAGTGCACACCCTCAATGAGCCTACAAAGCAACCTGATGGGGAGCAAAAATAACAATATAGATGCAACTCTAAGATTTTTCTCCTCACTCCTGCCACCCATACTTGGTGTTTTATCCATGCTGCATAAATTTGTAGTAATAATGTGGCTGATCCCTCTTGAGAATAGTCTTGAAAGGTGAAGTCGAGAGAGGTCAGTCCATCAGCAACAACCTGAAACAGCTAGTTCAGCTAACTGGATGATATCGCTAAACACGATCTGGATTGCTCTGAAAACCGGCATTGTTGGAGCACGTTTGCTATTACATTTTAGATTTTTTCAGTCAGCGGGATAAATTGACAGCCACTAAACTAAAGGTCATCCACAAAATTGTCTCCACAATATAGGTGCTTTGCATTCCTTCATACCTCCCATAAAAATCCAAGACAGGTTGTTTATGCCGACACAAATCCTAAATGATGGCTTTACGACAAGCTTCATAAAGAGAACCGGAGCCTGAGCTCATCGATTTATGCATTTGCTTATTCATCTTCAACATTATGCAACCATCCCTCTGCTTCTCGCTGCCACACACTGTACCAAACGTAAACCATATCTTAGACATAATTCTTTGTACATTTTGTTTTTGAGAATTCAGTGTTGTCATCAACATAAAATTGCATGCTTCTACAAAGTGCAAAATTTTGACAGCATTTTCTCCTGTATTATTCTCCTTTATTTATTTATTTGCTATACTAAATCCAATTACACTGTAAACAAAAAAAATGTAAAACAGTATGATTTACAAGAAAATATTGTTTCAGTTTTTCTTCTTAAAAATTAATGTTTAATTTAATTTGTTATGGTTTCTTTGTAATTTCTTTGTAGTTTCTGTAAAACTAATTTTGGGAGAAATATCAAATATTATTGGAGTAGGTTTTACAAGAAAAGAGTAAATTCTATGCATTTCTGTGTGTGTGTGGTTCATTGCATTTTATTACATTACATTTTCCACACCTCCACAAAAATTATTCTCATGATAGTCAAAGTACTCAAATGACATTTATGGCTTGGTTGATTGGATCAAGTCAGGTCTGTTAAAGAAAATATCCCGCCTGGCATTGAACTTTGAGCTTTAGAATTTTACAGATATTATTTATACTCTAACAACAACATTACACACTAACTACAGTTTAAAACATGGAATCACAAAGAAGGGGACCTTTAAATTCTAACTAAATTAAGGAATCAGCCTCCGATTTGTGATCTCCTCATGATGATGGGTGCATGTGTGTCTTTGCAAGCTTTAGGTGTGAGGATCTAAACCTGCATTGCAACATGTGGGTGGATCATAACTGGCATTATAACAGTGTGAATCATAAAATGAATCACTCAAAGAATTTAATCTTTAACGAGCACACATCTGTGCCTGGCCCATAAAATGTTAGTCATTCATTTTAAACAGAAAAAGATACATTTAACCTTAATTACACAGAATTTGTGATCGACTTTATTCATTAACCCTTGTGCCGTCCATAATTATAAAATTAACATTTTAAGATAAATCAAAGGAAATTAAGACCAAAAAATGACTTGTCGTCTTCTGCGTCTAAATGCATTAAGTCAGACCTTTTAAATTATTTCTAATTAATTTAAACGTTTAATTTAAATCTGTTAAGTGTGTTCAATGAACCATTTATGAATGAATAATTCAGACTGATCTGATTCTCAAATTCAGCTTACTAATACAAATATCTCTATTGAATGCAATTGGATGAAACAACAGAGAAATTATATTCAATATTTCTCCTTTTGCATTCCACAGAGGAAACAAAGTCTAAAAGGTTTGCAAGAATCCTCTCCAGGTCAAAATGAGCATAACTCAACATGAGGGTTCATCTTTTTTTTTCTTAGAATGATTTTTTTCTCTCTGGTCAGTGACTGGCTGTCTACAGTCCAGCAGCAATAAGCTACGATGCGATACGTGGACTAACATTACATTGTTCTCAAGTCCCCTGAGGATTTTGCTAGAAAAAGTCATCCATCAAGAAGCGATCAGATAGGGGTCTCAATGACTGTATGGTCAAGAACTGCTCTGCATTGTTCCTCAAACACAAAGCCAACGAGTAGGACAGGGACTCCTGGATCTCAGAAGAGCTCATTATGTCATTAGGAAGAGGACACAGTTCATATCATGCAGCACTACTGGAGATATTTTTCACTAATAGAGTAACAAACACAAAGGAAAAGGTTTGGAGTTGGTTTTCAGTTGGTTCAGAGACTATTATGAGCAGTTTAAGCACAGTACACTTCAGCAATCAATATGTCAGAATAAATGTACATGGTTGGGAACAGTCATTTCTGAGGTGTGTCCTTAATGTGTCTCTTTGAGAGTTCACCTCATTTCTAAGCATGTTATATATCCACATTTTACACAGAAAAAAAATGTTGTTTTTGAACGAAGTCTATTTTTTTTTTACCACAAAAACTATAATATTGTGAAATATTAACATTATTCCTGTGATGCAAAGCTAAATTTGCTGCATCACTACTCTAGTCTTCAGTGTCACATGATCCTTCAGAAATCATTCTAATATGCTGATTTGCTGCTCGAGAAACATTTCTTAATATCATCAATCTTGACAACAGTGGTGCTGCTTCATATTTTTGTGAAAACTGTAATACTTTTTTTTCAGGATTCTTTGTTCAACAGAAATGTCAAAAGAACAGCATCTATTTGAAACAGAAATCTTTATTTAACTTTACTGTCACTTTAGATCAATTAATTGCATGCGTACTCAAAAATTTTAATTTCTTGCAAAGTATTTCATATCATTCAGAAATACTTTCATAAATTAAGACGCATTTTCTGAAAACAAGTCTTAATACCTTTTTGGTAGATTTATCTTGTTTTTATGGAAGTTTAGTAACTTCGTCTAGTTTTTCCATGAAAAATATCTGATCAGGAATAGAACAATTTGCAACATGCACCCAGATACACCAATTAACCTGAACAAAGATTAAAATAATTGCACAAGCGAGCAGCATACTGCACCTGAAATACATTTAACACAATCCGAAATGAGTTATTTGTGTACAGCAGTTTTTTATATTAATGGATATAGTGAACCTGCATTAAAGCGGTTTTTGAACTTTAATGTTTGAAAAGAATAACTGAGGGCTATTGTTTGCAAGGGTTTGTAACTGCTGTACTACTAATGGCCTCCCAATTGCCACATTTACAGATAGACTTTTTGAAGTCCGTCCAAAATTTGAGTCATCAGCGTAAATGAGAGGACGGAATTAGAACATCCTACAGTGTGGGATTTAATGATTCTTCCTCTCACTTCCCACAGATAAATAGATGACTACAGATCATGTAGGTCGTTTTTCCTCACGGGAGGCTTGACAAATCAAATAGAAGTCACAAACATTTGCTTTGGATCTGCCAGGATTTACGTCTTTTCTGTAATGTGTCATACTGCCTGTGGATTCTGATTTTACTGTGCCTGAACCCTGAGGATTTCAAAGTGATGCTCTTCTGCATGTGGTATGATTAAAAGGCTGCAACAGGTTTCGTATAAACAATTTAAATCCTGACAGCCATACATATCTTCTCACATGAGAGCAATGGCTTCATTTGAGTACTTACTGGTTGTGCATTTACCCTCATTTGTGGCTAAATACCTTCTTGACAGTATTATGCTCTTACACAAGTGGGGCACAAACAAACAACATCAACCAACCCTCTACATTGCGAGTAAATCACTCGCATATGGGACAAAATTTTACTCTGGGCGACTAAATTATGTCTAATGTTAGCCATTGGCTAATAAATTCTTAGATTTTACTCGCCAGTGTTTGTATTTAAGCCTATTATAAGATAAGCACATTTTCATTCGATGAACACTTAGAGCGCTTCAGAGTTCTCTCTCCATCAAGCGATCTGTACTTTTCAGTTCATCTCAAAGGACGCACAGTGTATTTGTAAACAGTGTATTTGACGCTCTGTAAACTCTGTGTGAAGGCACACGACTCACCGTCGCTTTGGAGATAGCGCTGTTTTTCCCACATGCAAAGAGAGAGAGTGAGAGTCTTACCACGCTGAATCGACACGCTACATGTGAACTATATTCTTTGTTGTCTTCTCCTGTTCATTTAGAATTATTCAACTTTTTCGAACAAGCAGAAGATAAACCGGTTTCACCGTTAGTGGGCGGAGCTAATGCGCAAATGGCAATTTCATTGGCTGGCGCTCATTTATTACCATCCCTTTTTTGATTTCAACAAATCAGTTCGACCGAACGCAGACAACGTGATTAACATTCATGAAACCAGCATCTCATCAATCCATAGTGCATTGTAGATTGTTAGTATGGTAGTAGAATTAATTGTAGTATTATATTTTAATAATTAATATTATCTATTTCTTTTTCTTTTTTTTTACAGAAACCCTCAATGACCAAAATATCTTAAGTATCACCACCAGTCTTAGGTTCATTTTAAATGACAAATATGCATTCATTTCATATCATGGTTATATCATTAAATAGTGCTTATACCATAATATAATGCCTGACTGACTGATTAAGAAGCTAAGATTTAAGAAGCTGTACCATTTTAAAAAGATAAGGTGATTGGAATCATGTGTGTGTGTGTGCGTGCGTGTGTGTGTGTAAAAAAGTATATCAGTCTGGCAAGTAAACTATTTAAAAAAAAAAATGTACTAGCCAATGGCGCTTATATCGCCAAGGTGTGCGTAGAGGGTTGTCAACGGGAATCCAAATGCAAGAGGGAGGCCGTGAACCATTGTAGTCAACACAGGATTTACTGATCAAAACAGGAACCCAGTGTATACGTTGTGCTATTATACTGGATGATAACAAGCAATGAAAATTAAGAATTTAATCGAAAACAGCACTGGAGGAGAAGTAAAATGAAAGTGTCTTAATAAACTTACAGTAGGCTATATAGACATGATGAGATGGTGAACCATTTGAAACATTTCAGCCAGCAGGAGGTTGGCGGTTATGGCAAAAGTTTGTGTCCTCCTCACACACATCCTACAGCCATGGTAAGAGTAAATTGTACTGGCCAGCAGAGATCTTCCTCAGTGACAGGGTGGCATTACCCAGGCTCAACACAGGTGTTCGCTGACAGGAAGCTCACTGTATTACCTATTCATTATTCAGCGCTGGCAGGCCAGGCTTTTAACCACAGGCCCCCGTCAGCACAGCTGGAGGCCAAGATGAAGCTGAGGGACTCAGATGACATAAAAAGTCAACTACTGGAGTCACCTTAGCATCAGTACAGCAAGAGCATCAGTAGACACCAGCATCAAATCCATTTAACCCTAAGTGAAAGACAAAACTTTCATAGAGACACTAAGATCTGAACTATAGTAATGTAATATAACTAACTATAGTATATTAATAATAATTCACACAATATGACTGTATTCCCTGCTATCAAAACCAGTGGGAGCCTATATGATTGACTTGTACTGGTTGCCGGATTCTCATTCAAGAACATTGACAGCCTTTACATCCCTGACTCACACTCTGTAAATGGACTGTGACACCTTTCTGCTTTCATCATGTCATGCGCCCTGATGTATCGTTTCCTTGTCAGCAATTCTTATAAATGGTACCACATCACTTTACATACGTGTAAAACACATACGGTGTGTGACAACAGGACATGAGCAGAAATTGTAGCTGCTGTCAACTTCACACATAGACAAACATCTTCTTAGCAGATATGTTTGCTACGTTATATCGTACCTCATTAAGCCCCAAAACAGATACTGCCAGAGTTATTTTGCACACATTGTCATTTGTTTTCAGGCATATATAAATAAAATATGTAAAAATATGTAAATTAACTGATTCAAGAAAATATACAAAATGCTATAGATGTTTAGATTCATACACAAAAATAAACAATGTAATGTGGCAATGTAACTTTTGAAATAAAACTGCAACATTTTAGGGCCGGTTTATTCCAAAAACTCTTTCCTGCTAAGTTGCAAATATGCAAAATTGCTTATATTTCCTGAAATTAATGATGATCTTTGTACGACATCCCATAACACTGTGCTGGATATAAACATGGAGGGTTCCCTTCTTTACTGCTTCTCCAGAAAGAAAGAAAAAAAGTAATCCCTAAAGCTTTCTACAATCATCACACACATATACTATTAATTAATGTTCTTCTGCCCCCATGTGGTAGAATTAACTCTAAACTGAATCAGGTCACATACATATGAATAAAAGTATTCTAAATCAATGTAGGAAACTACACCCTGATGAACTCAATGGATGAGGGTCGTTACAGACTGCACTGGCAGTGATGAATATTCTTTCATATGTAACCATCAAAAAATATTTAACTTTAATAATAGCTACACTCTAAAAACGGCTGGGTTATTTTTTAACCCAAAATGCTGGGTTGAGTCTGTTGGGTCATTTTGTTGGGTTATTTAATTTCTTTTTAAACACTTTTGGGTAGTTTCAATTTACCAGGTGTTGGGTTAAACCTGCTGGGTTGCGTCGCTGGGTTGTTTCAGGCCAGCGCTGGGTTATTTAACGCGCCTTGAAGATGTTTAAATCGCTCCCCAACTGTCACTTTGGAAGAACAACGGGGCAAAGCCACGGCTTTCAACTGTTTTAAGGTAAGTTTATTTAATGTTTTCAATAATAATTATTTTAAATTGGCAGAATTATAACTTTTTTTGCAGCAACAATACTGTTAAACGTCTACAGGCCAACATTATTTACGTTAAATGATGAACAGTTTACCTCAAACGGCCAACCTACCTTACGCGACTCGCATAATCGTGTTAAGGTAACGTTATCTGAGACGACAGATTAATAAAGTTTTATTAGGTTTCAGAAAGTGACTGATGGCTGAAATATGCGAATACCTGTGAAAATAGAGGAAAAAGTAGTTTCTGACACTGAAAAGCGAATTTGATATTTAAGTGAGTCAAATGAGTTCAAAAAGTGAATACGACTTTCTGCTCTAATGTAAACGCCTGCAGTTGTCCATATCGACATTTAAATCATACAAATTACGTACAATATACTCGGACCGCAGGTCTAAAAGAACCGACGACCCAGTTCAAGTAAACCGGTTCAGTAATTCTCGAACAAAGTGATTCCCGGAAAAGAATCGACGTCTCAGGGCATTTCAAAGTACGCGCACGCACAGCGAGTGACGCTGGCCGCGTTAGTGAAGTGATTTGATGCTTTTGTGGTTTATAAAGTCTTTTTACATACAAATTATAATTCAAAATGTGTTTTTTTTCCTGTCAGAAAAGCGCATGGATACATTTGTGAGAGAAAAACTGGTCGAGTGCAGTCTTATTGAGGCGTCTAACGGTAAGTTCTTGTTTATTATACATTTTACATAATTGTTTGTCTGTGATAATCAACTAACGTTAACCCTCACGTAACTTAAACGCACATATATTTTTATTTCGTGCTATAGTTAAAGCTGCACCAGAATGTACCTAATTTATTAATTTTCCAGATCGTGTTTTTGACTTGTCCTTATCACTTTGCTACATCTATAAGTTTTTATATATGGACTGTTTTACCTACGTGACTTGTCATAGAAATGTCTGTGTGCGCACATGCAGTGTGATCTCCCTTATCTGTGCCAGTGACTGTGTGTGTTTGATATAGTCATAGCCAGCATATTAACATAAAACTGTGATTTATAATAACTGGAACATCCCATTGATTAGACAGTTTGAAAGCACACCTTTCAGCCAATCACTATATCATATTCTGCTTCTGTAGACCAACTCATAGGTGAATTTAACTCATAATCATGATGGGTCAATTTCATGATTAACTTCACACAGTTAATTGAACTGAATCACTGTTATTAAAACAATTTGTATTTTTTCTTTTTTTTCAACTTTATTTTAAAGGTTGGAACAAACATGAAATTCCTTAACTGAGCAGAGTCCACAAAACCCCATCCAGTTGTCGTGGCGATTTAAAAATGCCAGCAGATCTCTCAGGCATTGATCATAATCAATGGACAGGTAAGGATATTCTGAACTATTTTCAAAAGGAATTGCAAATTGTATATTTAATTGTATTTTTCCACATGTGGACATATACATTGTGAAATAGTCCAAACTCAATTGAAAAGCATTTGTATTTCAGATGCCTTACACAGAAAGCTGTCAATTTGTGTCAAGGGTGGGACTATACTATGGGGCATGTTTGTATTGGGAGATATTTTGTAGTTTTTACCCCAAATCTCTCACTGTTTGCACTCTGATGCACGTCAGCAAACAACATTGCAGTTCTACTCTTATTTACCTAGTTGCATATTACCCTATATTTTATGCCTCCGGTGAAAAGCATTTGGTTAATGATGAATATTGACCAATAGTACCATGTGGATCTAACTGTTAGCAGGGGATAGTAGTGCCTTAACCTCCATTGTTCAAAGAATTTTGCACAGTTGTCTTTGAGTGACGTCACCTCCCAATACAAACACTCTCCATAGTATGGTCCCACCTCTGGCAAAAATTGACAGTTTTCAATGTGAGGCATTGGAAATTCAGATGCTAAAGATTCCATTTGAGTTTTGGCAGGTAACATGTGCGACACAGTGAAAAAACAGACATGGTAATTCATAAAACCTCATGTACTTGTTCTTATGTTGCATCTATGCTAACATTAGTCTGTTTCTCTCTTATTCCAAGGTCACCGTAGCCACCCGTATCCAGTACGTATCCAGACCAGATGGAGATCATCATCTAGAAAGGACCTCTACTGCCCTGAAAGACAGCGGAGACCAGGACAACTAGAGCTCCAGATACAGATCCCCTGTAAAGACCTTGTCTCAGAGGAGCACCAGGACAAGACCACAGGAAACAGATGATTCTTCTGCACAATCTGACTTTGCTGCAGCCTGGAATTGAACTACTGGTTTCGTCTGGTCAGAGGAGAACTGACCCCCAACTGAGCCTGGTTTCTCCCAAGGTTTTTTTCTCCATTCTGTCACCGATGGAGTTTTTGTTCCTTGTTTTTCTTTAGTTTGGGATAATTAATATCAAGCGATATCATCCACTTGATTGCACAGAGGGACGATACATCACTGAATCAATGACGAATTGACTTTAACTGAAAACTGAGTGTTTACTTTTGTCCTTTTGCATTATTACACACTATTTTCCTATTCAATACTGTAAAGCTGCTATGATGCAGTATTTGATCGATATGACAGGCTTATTACTCATAATACATGGAAAATACAGCTACAAACTGACTTTGTTTTTCCATTTGAAATTTGGCAGTCACTAAACTGAAACCGTAATTTTTGTTCAGTGTTTTTGAAACAGTGTTTTTGTTCAAGATTTGCAATTGTGTTTGGATTGTCACAATTTGTCACAATCCAAATGTGGAAAACGCAATTGAAAATATAATTAGCAATTCCTTTTGAAAATTGTCCTTCCATAGACAGGCTCTATAATGGAGTACACTGCTCTGAGGTGTAGATCTTTGCTTCAGAGCTTAAGTGTTTGACAATAGTTCACCCAAAAATGAAAATTGTCACTAATTATTCACCCTGGTCTGAAAGCTCTCGAATATCAACGAAAATATCTTAACTTGTGTTCTGAAGATGAACGAAGGGCTTACGGGTTTGTAACGACATGAAGTTGAGTAATAAATGACAGAATTTTCATTTTTGGGTGAACTATATGTTGAACTACCCTAAGCAGTGCACATCTACCTACGTAGGAGTCTTTATATACTTGATATAAATTTAAGGACATCTTTAAATGATTTTACATTTAAATTTAAAAATGTTAATTGTCAATGTCATTTCACTGTGTATTTAAATAGCTAAAAATCTCAAAATGTAATAGTTAAACAGCTAGACACAGGTCATTCAGAAATAATTTTCTTATTTATTGCAACTGTATTTCTATGATTTTTATTTATTTATTTTGCATTTGCTGGAAACAAAAAAAGGGAAAATTCCATGTTGTTTGTCATTGGTAAAAAAATTTTGAATGTCAGATGGCATTAAAAATATTTTTTAACAGTCTAAATAACCTGTATTCTTCATTATTTATTAATCCATGATTGCTTTGTTAAGCAAAAGTGAAATGCTGGGTTAAAATGTGTAAACCAGCTTGCTGGGTTACTTTAACCCAGCATGTGTTCTGTCCAATATTTACCCAGTGCTGGGTTGCCAATTGGGTTATTTTTAACCCAGCCATTTTTAGAGTGTAATTTTATCTGTCAGAGTATGTGCAAGTGGCCCTTACCAAAAAGAAACTAACAAATGGTGGCATCTCAGAAGATGATACAAAGGTATGTTGAAATATGCATGGTTCTGAATAAATACCACATTCTTAAATGATACAGCAAAAGACTACCATGGAACGACCAAGCACCAGAAGTACATAGCATTGTCATAATCAGAATTATTTTTTTTTATTTTTTTTTTTGAGAACACAAAGTCTAGTCTGGCTCAAACAGCCGAGATGTTTTAAATCCAATATAGAACCCGAGTACTGGCTCACTATTACCCTGGGCACCTTTGTAAATAGAATTGTTATCGTTGGGTAAACGGAGAGGCCAGTGTTTTCTCCAGGTTAACCAGAGCTCCATGGAGTGCATGACTCTGTTCTTGCTGGGAGAAGGATGATTTAACCCAGCAAAGTTGAACAAAAGCAAAAACACATTTTGTGATTGAAGTTTACACAGATTGAAGTTTTGATCCTCTCTTTTTTATTATGGGATATAAAGCCAACCTCAGATTCAATAGCCTACAGAGTTCTGCATTTGTAAGCTATTGAATTGCTTATGAAGAAAATATCAGGGAATAAGAACTATTTTAATGAGAATGAGAACAAAAATAAGATTTGTGTGGAGATACAATAGTGAAATTGTTACCCGCATGTAAAAGTGTTTTGTGACATCAATTGAGCTCAAAAATGTAAAATTTACAAATCTAAAAAACATTTTTCCTTAAAAATTGCTAGCAATTTCACAAACAATTACAAAGAAACAGCAAGTACAACGTTAACTTAAATTCTTGCAAAACATAATCATTGTTTTATTTACAACTTTGAAAAATCATTTCTTTACAGTGTAACAGAATATTACTGAAACATTATCATGACAAACTGTTTTATAGATTTCAGTCTTTCTGTATACAAGTTTATGGGAGTTGTACTTGTACAATCAAACTTACACAGGACACATTTGCCTGGAGGTGTTACCAATCTAGCCGCAGAGTGAACTGACCTGTCAGAGGGACTTTGAATACACTGCCAAAAAGACTGTAAGAGTGCATTCTTTATTTTGGGAGCAGGAGCAGCACCGAGCATTTCCTCCGACGCATTCTCCTCCGGTTGGGTCTTTGGAGAAATTCAGAGAAAGGTTTTAAATTTAACACTGCACTGATGAGGACCTTATGAGGGAAAAATCTAATAAAACCCTTCTCCATAAACAAGAGAGGATAGAGCAGCCAACACAAACTCAGTTAAGCTGGTTTGAGAAATGTTTCAGAAAGAGCTATCTGAAAATGTAAAGGCCCAATCACAACAAGCATTACTCTATGCAATATCTGGCAACTTCAGACACAAAAATCAATAAAAAAAAAATCACTCACTTAAACAAGAATCCCAGCACTTAAAGAGACCATGTGAGAATTCAAATTATGGTGCACAATAAAATTATACAGTCATATCCAATTACTATGATTTTGAGATTCATCTATTCTCCCTGGGGACAACTGAGGGACTCATATGCATCTATTACATGAAGTTCAATCACACAAACATTCAACAGCTTGAATGATAAGGCCAATTTGGTGAAACATATATTTAATAACAAATTATGGATTATGCATAGTAAGTGGATCATGGTTTATCAACGTATAAAGATTGTTTGCACATCATTGCCTTAATTTGGGTGCTTTATTAGCAAAACTTAAATGTAAGAAATTATCCAAGATGATGATGATAATGATGATGATGATGATGTTTTAAACTGATTGAAGTTATGATTACTGACTTAATATCTGAATGTGTTTTTCATCCTGCAGGATTATAGAAGGGCGTAAAAGAACCGGTGAACCGTTTTTTTTTTTTACTGATTCATGGAAACGAACTGTCCGAAACAAATTGTTCGTCGAAAAGAACTGGACTCTCCATCACTAGTGCAAAAGCAGATTTGAATTCCCCACTCATTCCTTTCATGTAAATGTAATGTAATGGAATGTCATGTAATATGTATTTGTAATGTATATTGTGTCTATGTATTTGAAAAATTTTAGTGGACTGACTGTAAATTATTTTTGTTGAACTACAATGTCGTTTTGACCATCATAATGTATACCAAATCTAACTCGTATAAATATTACAGTATATAGAACAGTACTACATACATTTACAGGTGAATATACTTATATATACTTATATAAGTATATATAAGTATTATTAAGTATATACTTATATATATATACTTATATATAACTGTACTTATTACCTTAAAATCTCATGGGATAATTCAAGTAAATATATTAGGTGAAAGAAGTTCACATGACAAAAAAAATAAATAATTAAATCCCTGCATTACATGTCAAAAATTTGCTTGAAAGACAAAAATACATTGTTAAATAACCTAATAATTCAAATAAAAATGAATGTGTTCATCAGTAGTGGATCCAATGTTGAAATGATGTTTTTGTAAATCCAGTAGTCAAATGCTGTGTGGCCTCTCAGTTTTCGTATTTGTGTGAATGTCCACAAAACTGGAAGGCTATATTAACATTAGGCTATTTTTAGGGGGAAAAAATGTAAATTATGAATATATATTCATATGGGGAGGCATATCAAGGCCATTAGTTTCAGTTAAGCCTTTACTTTCAAGCACATCATGGTCGAAACTCCCACAGAAAACCCCTGTATATGTGAACAATAATTTTCTTCATCTCTTTTCAACACAAAACGGCAGCTCTGAGAATGACAAAAGGAATTCATTTTAGGCGGATTTGTAGGGCTGGAATCAGGTAGACGATCGATTTTTAACAGCACACGGTGGACCGAAAGTAAGAACGTGTGCGGAGGCTTTAAACGAACAGGATTTGATCTGCTTTCTCTTCCTCCCTCTAAACCCTCCCCCTTTGAACACAATCACTCTCTCATTCTCCTTCAGTCTCTGAGGCTACGCAGTCGTTCTGCGAGGCTATTAGCACAATCAGACAGCAGCTGCACACTTGGCTGTATAACAGGTAAACACAGACAGGATTAGACTTGGCAGAAATGTTATGGCTACGCTCCTGAGGACAACTAGCTTGACAGTTCACTTTTGACGGCCCAAGCGTTTCCCTCAGAGCGCGATTGTTTGCTTGTAACAGGCTTTCACTTGTGCAGACACAGAAGTGTAAGACATCGATTATGGTCAATGCGCTCTCTCCAGTCATTCAACCATTGTTAGTTGAGCTCCGACAACCAGGTATATTCAAGGTCTGCTATCAGACGGAAAGAAAATCGATCAGGGCTGATTTTGCTTAACCTGCAAACCGACATCAAAATGCCACTGACACAAGGCAGTGGTGAAAGACTCCCTTGGTTTGTAGAGTTTTCCAGCACGGGAAGTATAAGGACCTCAGATTACGCAGTATGTGGTCAAGGTAAAGTGAGCACATAAAAGGTGCTTAAACAGGAAGACAACTTTGTTGCTTCCTTTCCAGTCATTTACTGTGCCTCCAGGTGACAGGGTGTTCCGATAGAAAAAGTCTTAAGACATGTCTGATTTAGCTGCTGTACTAACACTAGTATACAAAACCACAGTGTCTCTGTAGGCTATTGAATCTGAGGTTGGCTTTATATCCCAGTGTACGTACAGAAACCGTTTCATAAATCTCAACCATGCACCGTGACGAAAATCACTGCAAACTTGTTAAGAGTGAAATTGTGAGTTGTGATGTTGTGGTAAACGTCACATTTCTGTGATCGTGTCCAGGAGGGTGAAGCCGGACTTGAGTGAGTGCAGGTTTGGCCAAAGGGACGGATCTAGCTCTGGTCAAATGGAACGTCGGACTAAATGCTCTTACACGCATAAGCTCTGCTACTCAAGCGAGAGACATGATGATGTATTACCTCTGGTGCTCGGGTTCCACTGGCAGCGAGCTCACTGAGACTTCCAACTCCCCCTCCAGCACCAATTACAATTTAGGAGCACCTCTCGCAAGCAGGGAGCTTTTCTTTTCAAGCTTCTGCCATTGTGAAATGCACGCAAATCTTTTTGTCAATCCCTCACTCCCCAATCTGTCTACTCATTCCCCAATCGTCGCCTCTAGTTCCCTTTCACCAAATAGACAAAATAACTCTCCGTTGCCTACAGTCTAGAGTGTCTGTTCAGCAAGGGAACTGCAGTTTATGTGAAGCGTGGTATTTTATACTACATCATACATTATGCAAACCCCATTTCTAGAAAGTGTATCAAGTGAACAGCATGTCTGGTAGCATACGGCACAGTCTGCGTAGCCATTCCCCGTGAATATGGTTTGGAAAGTAGAACTTGTGAGTATTATAGTGTCTGATGTCATAAAGACGTCCTTGTGTATGTATAACTTTCCCAGAATCACATTTGCACATGGCATGCATCTGAAACAGAGGCAGATAAACAAGTCTAAAAGGGTTACTTCTCTCTCCTGATAGAAAAATGCTTATCAAGATTGAAGCAAACTGTGCAATGGTTTCACATGAAGTAGTTACTGAGTAGAGTAGACAAATGAGCACTTTGACATGTTAACGGATGCATGCCACACACTGTCTGAGACACATAAGACTCTCATTGTTCTATACTACGGCTGCAAGTGACACTTATTATAATTGCTCATACTAAGTTGCAATGAAAAGGAAGTACCTATAGATCCTTTCTTACATATTGTGACGTGCATCTGAGTGAAATGCATTACCAAAAAATAAGAAGTGTGTGGTGTTGATTGGACTAAGGTAGATGACTGAGAGAAATCTTGCATGTCACCAGGCAGAAGTCTCCCATTTCACTGTTAGATCAAGTTGATATCATTTTGATACTGGATTACAAGGTCCAAAAAAATTCTAGAATGAAATGTGGATTATGTGGATTATGTATGAGTCATTCATAGATCAGGTGAATTTTTTTCATGCTGACAAATTTTAAGGAATTTAAACAAAACATAATTCAATAAAACTTGCAGCTATAATTAGCTAATGATGCTTTTGGGAAATGTACCCCAGCCCAGGCCTATTTACAGCAACAAGCAACCATTCCACACTGAATGCAAAACTTCATACACAAATCATAGTGAATCAGAAGTAATTTAAAAGTACAATTATGAAAAGCAAAATTTTGGACCAATGGGATTTTACAGAAAAAGAAACCAACAGATTGAGAAATGGTCCATTGCTTGTTGCATTGATGACAAAAACTTGGATTTGGGACAAAAACTTAACATTTATTATTAGCATTTATTACATGTCGCTTTATAGTGGTTTCACACTGTTTGTAGTAGAGAGTTGCACTATAACTATACAAAGTGATAAGACTTTCATATGGCAGGCTAGAGCTGTATATAGAGACTAAAATACTGCCATCAACCAAATCACTCTAATAGCCTCTACGCTGAAGCAACAATCCTAATCATGCTAGCAACCAGCTACACCCTGATGCAAAGCATTGACACACTATTGTAGATAATTCACATTTTTTTAGCTTTGTTGCTGAAAAATGCTGATGGATACAGGTGCACAATTAAAGGTAAAGTTTGTAAGATATTTGCAGTAAAATATCCAAAAACCACTAGGCTAGTGTTATATATTTTGTCCAGCTGATTATTAACAATATCTCTAATGTTTTCAACTACTTGTAAATCATGAGAAATTCCTATTCTAAACAGTGATACAGGGGAGTGTAGTCGCCTGTCAATGACGTTAGTTACCCTTTGTTACCGCCTTTACTGACGTAGAAACCACATGACAACAGGGTCGTGGACAAATGTGGAAGTAGCTTTGCGACAAACTTCAAGAAAGAAAGAAATGCCGATCTCACTTGTGTTTTACTCGACAGGTGAGTTGTTTGATTCGTATCTTTAAAGAAAATGTATGCTATTATAACGATCAGCAAGATTAGTATTATGGGGCACACACACCAAACGCGGGGCATTGCATCTCTAGACCCGCGCAAGGACGCATCTGATCCATAGTCTGATCGCATCTTTGCATTGACTTTGTATGTAATCTATTAGCGCAAATCATTGAACTCGCATTTGCTATGTATGCCCAATTATTGTGTTTGAATGTACATGAGTTTATATATTTGTTGAACAAGTGGTAATCCATGATTTATCTTTCCGTCTGAATGATGGTCGTCAGCGGTTGGGTAGAAGACAACAAAACCCATCATTCCACGTTCCTTCTTAGCATCATCAAACCACACGATTGTTATTGTTTTGGTAGTGTGTCCTCTAGTGGCAGGTCCTACAACCTGTACCTTTAATTAAGGTACTTGAACTGTTAGACATGCACTATTAAAACATCAACATTCAAGCATATGGCCAGTAGGCCTAGTCATGCTGCATCAGTAAGTGTACTGTGTTCTTGATTAAAAAAATAAAAATAAAAAAAGAATCATTTCAAGTGTCTAATGTAAATGGTTTAAAAACCACAACAACAACATACAGCAGCTTTTAAAACACTTAAGAATAATCTGCCATCTGAGAGCTGTACAGAACCATAGGTGGTCTTAAACACACAGCACAGTGACGAAAACACCTGCTCACCTGCTGCACTGACATTTATGCTAATTGTTTGATTCCATCTGTGAAGCAATAGAAATTGCTGAAGCAAACAGTTTACTGGCAAAAAAAAAAAAAACTGTGTTCCCAACACATCTTTGCAAGTCATGCATGTTAAACATCCTATAGCGGTGTGTATTTATTCCCGTAGTAATGATTTCATAATTAGTATACATAACCTCTCCACACATCCTTTCACCCAGGGTCTGATTTCAACAACCAACCCTTTCTTACAGTCTCATTAAGTATCTCATTTGGATAGCTGTATATAAAATCTATACAGAGAGGTAAGGGTTTTCCAATTTGCCTGCGGCGCCCTGGCACAGCAGATGGGAAACTATGACTCAAGATCCCTGCACAGTCTGTTCTCTCTGTACTGTCTGCACTAGAGACGTGGTCATATAGTAATCTTTTATTCACATCAGTCACAAATAATAGAGAGTCAGCTACAATCCAATGCACACTGGGGATAATAGGGCTGGGCAAAATTCTGAATTTAAGAATTGGATTTGTTCGAATCCATGAGTATGAATTCGAATTGAATGCCCCACTGGATGTTGGAATTGGAATATGAGTATGAATGACTCAAAGAGAAGGGAATTGCAACTCAAAGACATAACAATCTTGAGTGTTCCACTTCAGTTTAAAATTTTAAAGTTATTTCTTTATTTATAAATATTAGCACATTTCTGTCCTCAGCCAGTTTTAAGTTGTCTGCCATTTTCTCCATGCTCAAGCAGCTGTAGCCAGAACAATGTCTCATAAGCAATGCGAGTGTTTTGTAGTTGATTTGTAAAAATGAACCTAGTAATAACTTTCTCCCGATATTAGAGACACTGAGGATGCATCAGATGTCTTCTTCAATTTAGGACTTATTAAATCATTCAAAAGTGACAGTTAACCATATAAAAGAATTATATATCAAATAAATGCTGTTCTTTTAAACTTTCTATTTATAGAATCATAGAAAAAATGCATCACTGCATTTTGTGTTTCAACAACAATAATATGCGTCACAAGAAATGTTTCGGTATATTAGAACAATTTATTAAGGATCATGTAACAGTGAAGATCAGAGTAATAACTGCTGAAAATGATGTCATTACAGGAATAAATTACTTTTTTAAATACACAGGTGCATCTCAAGAAATTAGAATATCATGGAAAAGTTATTTATTTTTTGTAATTTCATTTAAAAAAGTAAAGTTTCTTATATTCTATGTTCATTGCACACAAACTGAAATATTGCAAGAGGTTTTTGTTTTAATTCTGATGGTTATGACTTACAGCTTAGGAAGAAAAAAATCAGTATCTCAAAAAAAAAAAAAAAAATCTCAGAGATCACAAAAAAATGTACAAAACAGAAATTATCAAGATCTCCAAAGCAGGTTTAATTATGTACTCAATTGTACTGCTTGCCAGATGTTAATCTTCACAATACCCCATAAATTATCTGTGAGGTTAGGGTCAGGTGAGTTGGCTGGCCAATCAAGCACAGTAATATCATGGTTAGCAAGCAAACCATTTCCAAATGAAATGCTAAATTTACTTGAATATAGGACTGTGGACCACTGAGCAACAGTCCAGTTATTTTTCTCCTTACCACTGGTGAAATTCTTCTGACGTTTTTTCTGGTGTAGGAGTGGCTTGGTTCTAGGAATGTGACAGCTGTAGCCCTTTTCCTGAAGACGTCTGAGCGTGATGACTCTTGATGCGCTGACTCCGGCTTCATTCCACTCCTTGTGAAGCTCTCCCAAGTTCTTAAATCTGCTTTTTCTGACAATCTTCCCAAGGCTGTGGTAATCCCTGTTGCTTGTGCACCTTTTCCTACCACACTTTTTTATTTCCAGTCAACTTTCTTTGAATATATTTTGATACAGCACTCTGTGAACAGCCAGCCCTTTCAGCAATGACCTTCTGTGGCTTACCCTCCTTATGGAGGATGTTGATGATTGTCTTCTGGACAACTGTCAAGTAATTTATTTCAGTGTGCAGTGAATCTAGAATATAATAAAGTTAGCTTTTTTTATTACATTACAAAAAATAAAGGCCTTTTCCATGATATAAAATTTTTTTAGATGCACCTGTGTTCAAATAGAAAACAGCTATTTTAATATGAAACAATATTTACACTGTTATCTCTACACCCCCAGTTCCTCTGCTGATTTTACACAAAATAATAATTAAGAGCAGCAATTTTGTAAAACAATCCTCTGCACTCACTCCCAGAATGGGAAACTTTAAACCCACTTCACATACTGGTATGTTAGATGTCATACCGTTGCAGTAGCTCTTGACCTAGAGTCACAGATAAATTATGCACGTGAACCACAACACAACCCTGGTCTGAAGCAAAGCCAAATACTTTAACAGTGTAACAGCTACCTGTTCCATTATGCACAATCAACCCCCATAATGGGCCTGTCTGCAAACAACCCAGGAGACAGCCATGTGTGACACTGAACACTTTTGGCATGGATGTGGCACCTCAGTGATGTAAACAAGGACAGAAGGGAAGGACACACACCAGAACAAGCATGTGGAGGGATGACTGCAATTTGAGAGAAATGTTGATGTGCTTGAATCAAGAAAAAAGCAAGCTGGAAGCAGGCCTGGTCCATTTTTGCCACTGTTTGCAGCTGTCAGAAATTATAGGCTGGGGCCCTTTAGAGGCTTTTTCGTGGCCCCTGAGGTCAGAATCAAAAAGGAAGAGTTGATGTGTTCCACCAGATAGGCTTTATTATGAGTCTGTGTTTTAAAGAGCTTTACTCAAAACTCCAGTGATCCCTGTTAAAGTTCTCCTAAGAGGCTACTAGCTGCAAAGAGGCAGCAGACAGTTATCAGCTCCCCTCACAACCAAAACTATGAGCCTCTGCCCTCTTCTTTCCCTCTGCTGCCCACATCAGCTAGTATGTCCAATTAAAATCACTCAGCTTGGACCACTTCCCAGTTCAACTACATTGGTAAAGAGCGTTAACGTTCAGGCTGAGAAAGATGAAAATGATAGCAAACTCATTCAGCCAGACTAGCATTATAGAAGTTTTTCTTTTTTTAGGTTTGAAAGGTGAAGATCATTACAAATCACTCGTCTTATTAGAAACAAATGATTTCAAGCGTTTTGTACAACTCAGAGGAGAAATTTCACCCTTTCCTTAGAGACGATGGTAGCAGCTTGTGCATTGTTATAACAGCACTATTACAAACGTTATCTGGTAAAAAAATTTAATAAAATAAAAAAGATTATAATGCTAAATGCACGATTAATTGATTTTTGCTGATAGCATTCTGGCCTAACTGTACAGTACGAACACATTCACTCAAATTGCAAAATCGACAACCATACACCGAGACAGAAACTCTATATATTGTGAAAAGAAAAGAAAAATCCACACAATATTTTCTAGATGCTGTGGTAAGGAAATCAATAGCAAAACTGCAGTTCCAGCCAATTCTAATTGCATTTCATGTCAGGGATTCTGAGCTACTGTCTGCTGTTTTACATGGACCAACAGCGCTCTCTAATGGACATTTATAAAAGGACACCCTCTCCGAGAATTGGTGAATTACATTAAACCACCGCCACTCTTTTCTCTGTCTCTGAAGACTACAGAAGTGTTTCGGGTTCAAACAGGCCCTGCTCCAGCTGCTTCTGTGATCCATCAAAGCACGTCCTGTCTTCATTGCTGTTATACAAGCTATTAGCAGCAATCATATCCATGATAGCAGCTTGCCTGATAGCCTGACCAGCTACCACATCCATATCACTGCAAAAAAAAAGAAAAAAAATTACAAAACATTATCATTTAACCATAGTTTGAGCCACATTAATAATTACTATGTCCTTCATGTAACTGTGTCCTTAACATATTGTAAAGATTATTAAATTCATAATTTTTAGAGATTAGAGATTAAAACATATTTCATGATTTCTTTTGTCACAGTTAAATCAACACTAGAGTGAATTCAAATAATTTCACAACTTTAGTTTGAGAGGATCTTGCCATTTTGAGAGCAATCCTACCTCCTAACATAAAATAGACGGGAAATAAATGTTAGACGTTTCTTTATATCTTCCTTTAATTAAAATGCTTCAAAAAAATATTTTTCTTTTCTTGAAAATATTGTCTCAACAGATAAACACTCAAACCTCAATATCACTTTCTATCCCACTAAAGGTACACGTTACACAATTCAAATGATACTGCATGACAGCAATGACTCGTGTATGTGTCCACTTCACTGTGCCAATCATATTTAGGAATTATCTAGAAAAACAGCAGGTGAGGAACTTGAGGAGTGAACCTAGAGGATGACATCAGGAATGAAAGTTCCTCCACAAGTTCTTGGAAACCTGTTGAATCCATAAAATAACAATTTTAATATTGTGCCATCTCTGGCAAAAATAAATAAATAAATAAATAAATAAATAAAAACCCTGCAGCATAAAAGTGGGTGAGTAAGTGCTCAGGTAACTTCCTAAAGTTGTATGTTGCTGTTTTTGAAGCTTGTGTCACTGCAGTTAGAAAAGGCAATGCTTTGTAATTATATTTCAGTCGGGAGACAGAAAACATTAAGGAAACAATTAAGATTTTGATGAATCAGCAGCTGTCAAACAAAGGATGCTGTTAACAGAAAAACATTCATCACACTGCGTGAAAAATTAAGCATCTACAAATTTTGTACGTCAAAACAATATTGCAACAATTTTGCTATGAGACCTTTTTTATGGTTTGCTTTATTCACTCATCTGGTTTCAGCATATTTCCCAGTTGGAGAAAAACATTGCAAGAATGACTGATCTAAAATGATGTGCAGAGAATGGCTTCATGAGGAGAAAAGATAGAAAGAGGAGCTCGATCGACAAAAGTGACTGATTTTAACACAAAGCATTTCTGTTTCATTCACCTCTGATCAACAGAAATCAGCTTTTGTTATTCATCATAATCAACAGGGATCTCATGAGCACGAACTTCTTGAAGTGGCAGAAGCATGTGAGCAGAAAGTTCAGGCCCTCCAGGAGCAGACGGTGGAAGTAAGTAGAGGGAGAAATCTTTGTGAAACTCCTGACACTAAACAAATGGCTGCTCCACAATACAGTCTTTTCGGATAGGATCAAACCCCTCAAATCTCTTTCTTTAGATGTCAGATCTGAAGCATCGATTTCCTGCCTCTGGACGGTCCCGCTGAGGAGCCATCACATTGAGCTTTTAAAATGCTTTCCTTCAAAGACACGGTGTGCATAGATGACCTTTAATACAGCTGCGTGCTGGACTGCCCTTAGATGTGAGATAGTTCAAGCAGTCAATAGATGTGCACCTGGTCTGGAAACATGAACATATATCTATCTATGTCTCTCTCTAGGCTAGCCATGGTAGAAGTACAGGAGGTGATTACCTGTTAATTATTGTTAACTAAAACCAAACCTGTTAAAATTGTTTTTCATTATTTAAAATAAAGCTAAAATGAAACATAAACATTAGATGAAAAACTATAAAAGTATAGAAACAATACTTAAACAACACTGTTACCTGTGCAAAATTACATATTGGATAAAACGGAAAACTATTATGAATGTTACCCAATTACTGTACATAATAAATAAATAAAAGTGACCTCTATGGCTGTCTTTTTAAACTTCAGGGTAAAATTAATTGTACTGAATTTAATTTATGCTGATTTGAATAAAACAATCTGGGCAGGGTGGTTTTCAATACTGTATCAGTAATGAATATAAGAATTTTCATTACTATAACCTTAATAAGAATCACATTTGTGGAGTGTGCTTCATTCCAATGCAATACAATCTAAGTAGTTTAATGTGATTTTAAATACGTATGTTATCTTAATATATATTGAAATGGCTTTAAATTTAAATTAAATTTATGCATTTTTATCCAAAGCGACTTATAGTGCATTCAGGCTATCAATTTTTACCTATCATGTGTTCCCGGGGGAATCGAACCCCTAACCTTGCACTTGATAACGCAATCTCTATCAATTGAGCTACAGGGACACTAAAATATACTAATATATAACACTTTAATATATTGTAATGCTTAATATATTGATTTTAATATATGATATAATATGTATTATAACAGATCTTAAAGAACAGATTTTGGATTGTATTTCTAAGCCAGGGTGAAATTTAATCTGGGTCTAAGACTGTTACCTAACCCTGTAAGGAGCTGTGATTTCTTCTCAGATTGAAAATGAGATAGAGGAAGAACAGCAAGTGAAAAGTGCTCTATCAGAGCCCCTCGCTAAACTGTCAGACATCTTCAGCACTCCGAGGATAGAGGAAGATGACATGATTGCTGAACAACACAGTCTGTATACATTTGTCTCTTTAGTGCTCTTTCTTCTTTGCTTTAGCAAACAGAACATGAGCAAGTCTTATTTTATTCTTACTGTAATGATATATCTTCTATTGGGAACTAAACTACAAAATATACTTGAGAAACAAATTTTGCACAATAATAAAATAAATATATAAAAAAGAATACATTTATATGCCCCAGATAAATTTGTAAATGTAATAAGATAATTAGCAAATTCCATAATAAAGAAACAAGATATATTCAAGATATATTAACTGACAGTAATTGGAATAAATTGTATGAATTAGTTAGTATTTATTATTATTATTATTATTATTATTATATGCATAGATTTGCTTCTTAAGTAAATTGATCTTTTTCATTATTGTTTAGATATTTTAACTGAATAACAAGACAGTAATACAGCTTGTTTTTGTTGTCTTTTAATTTTTTTGCAATGTAGGAGAAAATAAATTAATTAAAAAAACTAAAATAATAGAATGCAGAATGAGAATTTGTTAGTCCTCCTCAAATCATTGTTAATATAGTCATGCTCACATTAACATTGGTGTCCACAGGGCAGCAGTTGTAGCTGAGAGAGTGAACATATGTGAATCTCACAAAACTCTTAAAGAGGTACACGAGGAGTATGCGAGGGAGATCAATGCAGTCATCGAACAAACAGAGAATACACATGGAGAGCTGCTCGAGGAGGTCTGACAGAAACATATTATTGGATTCAGTATAAAGGATCTTACAGAATCTTAATGGAGGGACAGAAAGATCTCGGACTAAAATATATTAAACGGTGTTCCGAAGATGAACAGAGGTCTTACGGGTTTGGAACGACATGAGGGTGAGTCATTAATGACATCATTTTCATCACTAACCCTTTTGGGTGGTTTTAAACATTTTATTAAATTTAAAATGTATAATGACTATAGAAAGTATGGTAACAAGGTTTCAGAAATGAATGCATTAGGAAACATGAGCAATGAGCACAATAATTTATTCATCAAGTCAAACACAGATGACAAACATTCATTTTCATAGATCTGATGGCCATGGATGTAACACACCATGTAAAACATCACGTTGAATAAAACTCTAAAACATTAATATCTCTAATCAGTTTACATTCCATACGTCACTGTTGAACTTATACATAATAAATATACATGCTTAAAAGAAATCATTGGTCAAGCTGCATGTAGAATTACATCGCAGCAAAACAATCATAATTCCACATGCAAATTTGTCATTGCCAGCATAGCTTTTATAGTGTTAAGCTTTTATCATTTAACATGCATGGGAATAAATACATACATACAATTGTATTTGGCACAAAAAGGTTTGTCATATGAAATTGGTTAACATTATTTCAGGGCTCTCAGGAAATTCACAGGCCAGCTGTCTCATATAGAACACAAAAAATACATTGTACATTAAGACCGATTGTTGATTTGTTTCTATTCTTGACAACAGATAAAAATCACAAAAAGTATCAAAACCTAAATGAATAATATATACTTAAGTTACCATAAATTTACAGAAACATTGACTACTACTTCGCTTTCAGGATTTAAAGAAAACCAGTAAGTAAAAGAACATTCTTTACAAAGTATGTTATTTGATCTCTGTTCAATTCAAGCAAACAAATAGACATAAAGAAAACTTTATGGCATCATACTATATCACAAGCAATATGACTAAATGTTCTGTTTATGGCTCTTTGGTGTCTGTCCCAAAGGTGTCATTATATTGAAAGTCTCTAACATGTGAGTTTGATGGAGGTGATTCATTAGTGTCCATTTCCACCCTCTGACAGAATTCTGTTTGGCTCTGTGAACCTGGCCGTCAGCAGGTAGAAGAGAGCAGGTCCAGGCACCAGAGCCAACAACGGCAAATCCTGCCCCAGTTTATCCAGTCGGGATATAGAAATGATACCGTATGCATGAAGGAGCCAATGGCTGAAGAGAACCACGAGGCGTTTCTTCTTAGCCACAAGGTTTTTGAAAGACTGTGGGAGGTAAGTCATAAAGAGTTTTAACACGTGTCTTCAAAAATGAAATAAAAGGCATTATGACATTTAAAAAAAAACACAATACACAATGTATTTACCTGAATCTCCGAAGCTGACATGTAAACTGCCAACGTGACCAACGATAAGACCAAAATAATATATGGAAATGCATAATCTGATGAAATAAGAAGGGGAAATGTAAAAACACAAAAGTCATTCAGGATTATTAGTTAGCTAAAAAAAAAATGTTTTTACTTCTAAACTGAAATAAAATTAAAAGTTTTTCACTTTAGCTAATTGCCAAGGCAAAATATATAATTTTTCATTAGTTTAAGTTATATTAATATAGACGTTTAAAAAATAATACAAATAGCAAAAACAACAAAAGTACAAAAACTGTAACTAAACTAAGAAAATTCAAATAATTTTAAAAAAAATGTATATTTTATTTCAGCCAGTTGCTGATGCAATTTCATTTTTACTTTTTGTATAAAAGAACTAAACTGAAATACAAATAAATAAAAACTACATATACATTTAAAAAATAAATAATAATAATAATAATAATACGAAAAAAAACAGCATTACTAAAAGTTCAACTAGAACAGAAAATATTTCTAAATATTAATAATGTAATCATATTTTCTTGGGAACACTTTCAAGTGTTTGACACTCACAAAGAAGTCCTCCTCCAACCGCCTGCAGGACCGTGAGGATGGGGAAGAAGTACAACGCTGCGTAGATGCTCTTGAAACGATCGGTCTTGCCCAAACCGCACGCAATCTTTTTAACCAGAAGTGGTCGCAGAAGCATCATAAAAACCAGACAGAAGGCGTAGTAGATCAACACGATGGTGTACCTGAAAGAGCAGGTCATCAGAAACCAACAGAAATATATGGTGTCTCAAATCAAATGTCTTTTTGAAAAGGCCACTCACAGAGGGAACACAGCCTCCTGCGTGCAGTGCAGAGTGGTGACATAGTCAGGACTGGGGTTATATAGCATGGTGTACCAATCAGAAAGCATCTTAACCTCGCAGGAACGAATATACAGGGAGCCGACAGGATCGTTGAGAAGCAGAGTCACTATAGCAGCAGCCGTGCACTCAAAGAGGGCGGTAATATGCTGGAAAAGGGCACTAGAACTGGAAATGATATTAAGAGAACAAAGGTTAGTTTGAAGCTCACTTTAAAAATGTATTCAAGTTTAAGGGGATAGTCCACCAAAAAAACAATAATAATAATAATTCTGGCATCATTTACTAATCCATTTACTGGCATCATTTACACAGTTTAGCTTCCCATTGACTTCAATTGTATGGACAAAAAAATATAATGGAAATCAATAGGAATCAAAACTGTTTGACTGAAAACATTCTTCATACCATGCTTCTTATCTACCCCAGTCTTAATTTACCACAAATGAAAGCCTAAAAAGGTCTTAAATTACAACAGAAAAATTCATAAAGCCATGGCATAAATGTTGCATGTGCTGAAAAAAAAAATTTATATATATATTTAGTTTTTTCTCTCAGCATTTTTGTTCTATTTTCCAATACAAAAATCTAAAAATACATTTACTTTTAACATTTTTGGGTGAACTATCATTTGAGAAATAGTATTGGAAAACAATACACAAAATAATCAGATCCACACAATAATATTTCCTCATCTATCGTACCATTGTTTAGCACAAGAAATTCTGCTGACTACCTTTTCTTCCCAGAATACCACTCAATGAAAAACCAGTGTAGGACCAGAGGCAGCATCGCCATGAAGCCCAGGTACAGCCAGTCATACAGCTCAGGAGATCCGGTGCATTTCACACATATCTTTTCAAAGTTTGTTCTCTGGCCACGAGGACAAACCTTGATAAAAAAAAAAGAGTGGTAACTGTTATTAAAGCCCAAAATAACTTATGCTTAAAATAGAAGTTTACAACAAAGGGGTTTTTCCAACTATGCTACTGAAGAACCTTTCATTCAACAGTTTTTAAAGAACTACCTCTTTAGTGCAAGAAGATACCTTTTCCACTAGGTAAAGAACCTTTTTAGCAATGAACTATTAATGTGGATGTTAAAGATTCTTCATGGAACCACGTGCCAATAAAGAACCTTTATTTTAATAGGTATAATTGACAGTGGTTCTCTTAGATGTACATATGAACTAAGATTAATAAATGCTGCAGAGGTATTGTTCTTTATAAGTTATTTTTAACGCATTTAGCCAACTAATTTTAACAAATAAAACCTAAATATGAAGTGAAATAATAACAATTATTTATTATTAACAATAAACGATTTTCAAACAAGTAAAATGCACATCAGAGCATATGTACCCAATCGTGCTGTTATACATATAACGTCTTGCATTAGTAAACGGTCAAACAGTCTGTGTGTGTTTTATATGGGCCGATGAATGTAAAATGAGCACTTAGCGTTACCCCACATTGTCCTTCAAAAGACTGATTTATGAAGGTCCTCCCGCAGTACAGCCCTGGACAGGTGGAGCTCATTGCTACAGCTTCATTACACCGAGAGAGGGAGAGAGAGAAAAAACCCTTCATTAAAATAATAACATCCTTTAATTCAATACAAAACGTTTGACTTGTGTTACCATGGCAGTAAACTGGCGATTCTATCAACAGCAAGAAACCACGTATAACGGAATGAGATAGTCATTAGACGACTGCATTTAATCTTCAACGTTTTAACATACCCATGTCGTGCGCAGCATTAAAAGACGATCAAACTCTAAGTTTATTGGATTAACGTTGACTGGCTTTAAGATGTGTGACCAAAACAACGTAACAGAAACCGGAAGAATAAACGCCTCCTTCTTCTTCGTGTGACGCTAAAAGAGAATCGTGTCACAGCGCCACACACTGGCCAGGCTTACGCTCTCCGGAATGTAGGAATAAAATGACAATCATTCAGATCCATGGTATATCAGCATGACACACTGCTTCAGTGTGTGTGTGTGTGTGTGTTTAATTATAACCATGGGCGAGGCTAGCCCCTTTTTAGGGGTGCTTCAGCACCCCTAAAAAAGAGCTCAGCACCCCTAAAACTTGGAGTGAGAAATTTTGTTATTCTAAATTTTTTGTTCGTCTTTTACACGGTTAAATAATGTCCAAAACACACTCCGTAGTTTGTGGTTTAAAATGTATGTGTTAAGGAGGAAAATGAAAACATCCCCGCATAGCAATGGTGTCATCCTCTTCTCTTCTTCTACTTCTCCTCTGTACCTGTACCGCTCAGCACGACCGTCATCCAGCGCAAAACACACGCTGAGTGAACCGGTGATGCAACTAAGTTACTCCAAAGCTGTGTCTGACACTTCTTTCCTTTTACCTAGAGTTGTTCCGATTCCGAAACCATATCGGTGAGTACTGGAGTCAGTATCCTGAATCACCATGGTGGTACACCTATAATAAGTGTTTATTTTCGGACTATTTTAGTCCGGCGGGTCGCCGCCGCTGTGGAGTAGCACAGGACCTGGGTGACTCGTCCATAGTCATAAACTGAGAGAAGTAACGCCGGTTACAATGTTCTTCCGCAAGACGCATGTAGTTCTGTTTATTAACTGCTAGAGCGTGAAACAAAAACAGAAGCGCGACAAATAAACTGCGTACCTGTGCAGTGCGTACATGTGTCTCTGTTGTTAAAGTTTATCGTTAATTTGATACTCATTTTAACAATCGGGAGTCATGTAAACGTGACGTCACGTGCGTCTTTTCTGGTCAGTCGTCATGGAAACATGAAGCCCTGGCGTTTGGAGTGAAAACAAACGACGTATCACTGAAAACACTCACTGTGGCTTTTTTAATGAATTGTTATTAGTTCCTAGATTTATACCTGTTATTTTTCAGTTGTGGTTGACTTTCAAACTAGACAATAAAAGAAAGTTTCATGTTTTTCTTTTGCTGTATTTATTCATTAATCACACATTTAACCTGAACCAGGCTTAACTCCTGAACTCCTAGCATTACTCTCTCTCTCTCTCTCTCTGTGTGTGTGTGTGTTTCTGTGGCCTGGCAGTGAGCAATGGACATACGAAAATTATTTAAAAGAAAAAAGACAGATCCAGGTGAGAGACTAGGGACAGTCCATAATGACCTCTGTCTTGTTTTTTTTTTTTTTTTTTTTTTTTTTTTTTCTCTGAAAAGTGTTAAGCTAAAGTAACAGAATGCAAACCAGCTGTTATTGTATCAAATTACTTATCTAGGTAATGGTCCCCTGCTTCTATTATTATAATTTTTTTTTCAAACTCACAAGCTTCTCTTGTGAAAGGAATTTGTCATTTAAAAAAGTTTCTAAGCCCAATAATAATAATAATAATAATAATAAAGACATTTAAAATGTCATGCCTTTTGATCATGTCATTAAAATCTACAAATGGTCTCATGGTCTCATTTTTGTGACATGACAAACTGACCTCAACTCTCCTGCCTACGATAAATTTGTGTATGATTGTCAGTGCCAAGGGAAAGAGAGGGAGATGGCGAAGGAGAAAGGGAAAGGGAGAGCATGGAGGAAGAACCAGGTGAGGAAACAAACACAATAAATTGACATATAGTGAATAGTGGCAAGCAAAACAGTAACTACTCATACTCCTATACAAACCTATTGGCATTAAGTAGCCTATATTACTTTTTTTTTTTACATTATTTTACACCACATTTTTTTCATAATAAAGGAGGAGGAAAACAACAGGGAGAGTCCATAAGGGATGAGAGGGAATTGACTTGTGAAAGAAATGAAGAGACAGTGGGAGTGCAACATACAGACCACCAAGCCTGAGATAAAGGGAGCAAATATGTATGCCATTATGGCTGATGAGGCCAGGGATGGAAAGACAGAACAGTTGACATATTGTTTGTTTTTGTGTGAAAAGAGGGTGGGTGGTAGCAGTGGGGCTCATTGGGCGCTCAGCTCCCCTAAAGCTCTGACCCTAGAATCGCCCCTGATTATAACTATTTAATATTTAAGTTAGTATTTCATTTTGATCCACATTAAATGCCCGTTTTCCAAATACATCCAATTGACAGACAGATAGACAGACCGATTGACAGATAGATAGATAGATAGATAGATAGATAGATAGATAGATAGATAGATAGATAGATAGATAGATAGATAGATAGATAGATAGATAGATAGATAGATAGATAGATAGATAGATTACATCAAATTAACAGTGTGTGTTAATAGCGACGTTTGCAGGTCTGCATCAGCGGATGCGTGCGCAAAAAGAACGACAAATGAATCCAATTTTCATAAGAAAGTGCGTAATTCAGCCGGGCCGGTGTCATGGCAACGGCTTGAAACGTCACGGGGAGGTGCAGGGGCAGCATCTGTATCATAGAAATAAAATAAGCATGTAGAGCGGCGATAACAAAGAAACGGAGTCTAGAAATGGGCGGGCTTCAGCAGCGCGGACGGTGGTCAGATTCAACGGGCTGACAAACAGTTAAAGGCCTTTTTAATTCAATGGTTATTAAAGATTCACCATGCAAGTATTCAAGTGTAAAGAAGTTTCTAGGTCGCTACTGAAGGATATGACTGTGTCACGTGATACCTGTTACTTTCTACACAATTAGTCAAGCTTGAATTCACTTTGACTGAATTCGAAATAGCAGACGTTTGTGTTTATAAACCTGAAACAGCAGTCATAGAGTAGCATGCTAGTAAGCTATTCCCAATTCATCTGAAAACTACTCTTTTTTTTCTTCTTGAGCGGAGAATTTGATTCATTCGGATATGAACGAGGGCGAAGGCTGCTTAATACCTGTTACTTTTCTCCGCGCTTGTCAGAATGGACCAATCACAGACGCTGGAGAGCACTCAAATATTCTGTTTAAATATTAATTTTATGGACGTACCTATGTCCGATTTATATTTGCATTTTCATTATTAATTCACGAAAGTTTCAGACTTAAAGATTTTAGACACGTTAGCACAAAAATGTCCTGAAATATAAATGCGTGAATTGGCTTTCTGAGCCTCCAAGCGCCCCCTAGAAGAATAGCCACGTTTCGTCTGGTGTTAACAGTATCCGAGCAGTGCTGTTAGCGCAATCATCTGTAACAAGGGAGGGAACATTCTTTACTCCAAGCGTAGTGTATGGCATCAAAGGACTATGTAGGGACCATCTGTGGCATCGCAGCTCATACTCATTTTTACTGTGATACGGACACGGGAGATACTGACAAGGGATGAATTCTCTTCCACCCCGTGGATGCGCCCTAACCGTGTCCAATGGATTTCCCCGGCATCAGCAACACGACCGTGGACAACATGTCAGGTTCGGGCTTCATTTTAGAGATTGTGTCCATCAAACCCGTTGTAAACAGCCTGAGCACTCAGGCCAGCAACTATACAGCCGCGGGCGAGGTGCACCGCGACACCCCGGTGAGGAGCTCGGAGGGGAACTCGGTCCTCCAGGGCATCGCGGTGGCCGCGCAGGCGCTGCTGCTCCTGGCCATCTTCTTACTGTCCAGTCTGGGGAATTCAGCGGTCGTGGTGGTTATAATCAAACACCGGCAGTTGAGAACCGTGACTAACGCGTTCATCATGTCCCTCTCGCTCTCGGATTTCCTCACGGCCGTTCTTTGTTTACCCTTCTCCTTCATGATGCTCTTCAGCAAGGATGGCAAGTGGATGTTCGGTGAGCCCTTCTGTATCGCCAACGGCTTCTTCAACACCTGCTTCGGCATCATCTCCACCTTGACCATGACGCTCATCTCATTCGACCGCTATTATGCTATCGTCAGGCAGCCGCAAGCCAAAATCGGTCGGAGGAGAGCGATCCAGCTCCTGGCGGCCGTTTGGTTCTGCGCGGTGGTCTTCTCGTTTCCTTGGTACCTGCTTAGGGAGACCTCCGGGCGCTTGGTGGTGCACAAACAGGGGTTTTACCATTGCATGTACGTGTTCCACTCTGGCACCTCCAGGATGGGTACGGAATACAGTGTAGCTTTAATAGTAGTGTGCTATCTGCTTCCCTTCGCCCTCATGTGCTTCTGCCACTACAACATCTGCAAAACCGTCCGGCTGTCGGAGATCAGGGTGCGGCCTGTGACCACTTACGCGCACCTGTTGCGCTTCTACAGCGAGATGCGCACCGCCACCACCGTGCTCATCATGATCGTGTTCAGCATCTTCTGCTGGGGGCCCTACTGCCTGATGGGCATCATCACCGCGCTCGGGAGCTACTCTTTCAATCCTGCTATGGATACTGTGGCCATCTGGATGGCGTGGGCTAACGGTGCCATCAACCCGTTGATTTATGCCATAAGGAACCCGAATATATCCATGCTGCTGGGTCGGAGCAGAGAGGAGGGATACAGGACTAGAAACATAGCCGCGTACCTGTCCACGCAGACGCAGCGCAGGGACGCGGTCCGGGACCGGGCGGACCGGATTCGGGATCGGTACGTGAGCCGACACGGCGCAAACAGCCGTCTATCTTCCTCAAGCCCGGCAAACGGCGGAGATGTGGCTATGTGGGCCTGTAAAAACCCGGCGGTGTTCTTCTGTAGAGATGCGCATCCGGACACGATCACTGAACCGGCGGTGCCCAAAGTTGAGACTGCTGACACCAGTTTGTAACGCGGTCAAAACGTTATGGAAAAAACGGGAGGTGCTACAGGTGTACAGCGGGACCCAAAATTACTTGGGTCACACTTAAAAATTACAAAAATATATTTTATTGCATTGGATAACAAAATGTCAAGTCATGCCAAGTCAATGGCAACTCATTTTGACACACACACACACACACACACTGAGAGAGAGAGAGAGAAAATTAATTTATGACATTCATATTGTTTGTATATATCAGGGGCTGTTTCTGTTTCTCTGCTCACAGTAAACATATATATATATATATATATATATATATATATATATATATATATATATATATATATATATATATATATATATATATTACATTTAATTTAATTTATGCATTTAGCAGGCACTTTTATCCAAAGCGACTTACAGTGCATTCAGCCTAACATTTTTTTGCCTAAAATGTGTTCCCTGGGAATCAAACCCACATCATTTTGCTGCTAACGCAATGCTGAGCCCCAGGAACACATTTATTTATTTATTTTTCATAATTATGTTATTGTATGTATGTATGTGTATATATATATATAACAATTATTTCATTGGGGGTAAAGATGCTATTTTATTACAGCATTTTCATTTAGCTGCAATTAAAAAATCACCTGTAGAACCTCCCTTTATATTTCAGTAAATCATGTGCATTTATATAAATGGAAATAGGCCTACTAATCAAAGTTTCATGTCAGTTCCAAATATTTGATTGCACATTAATTAACAGCATTATTATGTTATATAATGTTTAAAAAACAACATTATTTTGCCTGTTTTTAAAGCTGAAGTATATGTAGGCTAATTTCTGTCACTAGTGTCACCTAGCAAACTTTAAAAGTGACACTTTACGAAGAAACAGATAAAACCCGCACACAACTCATGCTACCAGTCGAGTCGGTATTATAGTGTACAGGCGACTATTTTGAGAATGAAACAAAAATCTCATGTTTTTATGGTGCCAATTTACATATACTCAAGAATGTTCTGAAGAGTGATCAGATGAATTGCAAATAAGTCCCTCTTCGCCATAAAAAATGAATTTAATCTAAAAAATATTTCCACTGCATTTCAGCCTTGCCACAAAAGGATCAGCTGACATCATGTCAGTGATTCTCTCATTAACACAGGTGAAAGTGTTGATGAGGACATGGCTAGAGATCCCACTGTCATGCTGATTGAGTTAGAAAAACAGACTGGAAGCTTTAAAAGGAGGTTGGTGCTTGAAATCATTGTTCTTCCTATGTTAACTATGATCACCTGCAAGAAAACACATGCTGTTAGCATTGCTTTGCTTAAAAAGTGATTCACACACAAGGATAATGCTGCTAGTAAGATTGCACCTAAATTAATCATTTATCAGATCATCGAGAACGTCAAGAAGAGAGGTTCATCAGCTATAAAGAAGACTTCAGGGTGCCTGAGAAAGTCCAGCAAGTGCCAGGACCATCTCCTAAAGTAGATTCAGCTGCGGGATCAGGGTACCAGCAGTGCAGAGTTTGCTCAGGATTCAGGAATGGCAGCAGGCAGGTGTCAGAGCATCTGCATGCACAGTGAGGCCAAGACTTTTGGAGGATGGCCTGGTGTCAAGAATATGGAAGAATCAGCCGCCATCAATCAGGATGTGGCCCAGAATTTGATTGACAGCATGCCAGGGTGAATTGCAGAAGTCTTGAAAAAAAGTCTTTGACACTTATACAATTTTTGTAATTAAACTTCAATATACCATAATAACATTAGACAAAAAAAATCGAAAAAAGCACTAAAGCAGCAGCAGACTTTGTGAAAATTAATATTTGTGTCATTCTCAAAACTTTTGGCCATGGCTGTAGGATTAGGCTCGCTCCTTACACTGTTAAAACATTACATTCTTCAGCTTTAAACAAGCCTATAAGTAAAAATGTCAAAGTGTGAATGTAAATGAATTTAAGATGCGTTATCATGCATTAGATTAAATATTTATGTAATCTTTTGATATCATCAACCTATATTTGAAACCGAACTCTCCAAGCATGAGTTCATTAGTGTAATGAATCAGCAGATAAAGTGTGTAGACTTGTGTGTGTCTATGTGTGTGTGAAGTGCCAAGATGAAAGTCACTCTTGAGCCTAAAGCAAATGCTTTACAACACTGTGAATGAACCTGAGGGTTTACAGAAATCTCTCACCAAACCATATTCATGCTGTTCATCATCTGTTCTGGGGTGTTAATGCTGTCCAGGAATATTAACAGTGAAACTTACTGATTTGAGAAGATTTTATTACTCTTTAATTGAACAATCGGTAATTTAAGAAATAGGGCTAGAACTTTTTCTTTTCATTGTGAATTGTCTTTGCTTTTAGGTTTACACCCTACACACTTCAGTTTGAAAACACAGGCATTCAGAAACATATAACTGCTATACTGTAATAAAAAGACCTCAAAATCCAACTACATTTACAGAAAACATCAAATAAAATAGGAATGGGGTATAATGTTCTAAACAGCATACATTTCTGACAAATAATTGATCATATTTTTGAGGGGAATCCAATATATTTTCTATCAGATTTTGGAAGATCAACATAAAACATGTAACAAATACAACCAACAAAGCGCCTTAACTGTTGGATGTACTGTAGCATGGTTTACAGAATACAGAAATTAATGTCAGTATTTAACTACTTGGAACAATTTCTATACATTTTTCTATATTTCAGGCCTACACTTTGGAGCATGAATGGATCAAATTCTGAATTTATATGACTGTAGCATCAGACTGCCCTTTATTAGTTTGATGTGATGGGTTAAACCACCATTCATGTTTCTAGATATCTGTGCTTTTTAGTCTTTTATATTTTATAAAAATCAGTTTGGATTGACTTTTTCTGCAAATGTTCATCAGTATTTATATCAGTAGAAGACCAGCCTTAGAGATCTAGAGAGGTATATTGTGTTGATAATCCAATCGAACAAAAGCACAGGGTTTTTGATATGCCAAACCTTCCTTGGAACAGATTCATTTTAGAAACCGTATAAGCAGGCATAAAAGAGACGTATTCATTTTTTTAAACCTGGTTGGTTTCAGTAATAGGAGAGAGATGCATTTTCATATTCAAATACAAAAATTACTCATTTAAAAATATATATATATATCAACTACATTTAAGTTTTCAGACAAGCTATGAAATAAACATTGCCATACGTTGTCTTTGAAAGCAGTTTGCCTGAAATAAAAGTTTGAATATGTTTTAATCCATTTTTGGCTTTATGTTTTATTACTATTCACAAATCACTCTTTGATAATTCAGTTTTAAGGGTAATTATGACTATGAAGCACCTTCTTAACCCTAAATCTTCTTGCAAATCAAAAAAAATTTCAGGTAATGAAACTGAAGACAAGTTAGCAGTCAAACGCCAATGCAATGACCCTCAGGGTTTATTTATTGATTACATATCTCACATCCAGATGAATTCTTAAATAAAGAAAACAAAAAAAATCCTGGCAACAGAAGAAACTATTACAAAGTAATACAATATTACAAAGAACTAGATTTAATGGCATCCGATCAACAGGAAAAATACTATTAGCACATAATAGTAGTAGTGTCAAGGGCTAAGAAAAAAGCCTTGGTCAGAAGAGTTAACAATGGGTATATGTACATATATACAACCTTAAACACAAACAAAAGAAATTACAAGAATATACATGCACGGCAGGTTTTGCATCCACAGTTTTTTTTAATGAATGTTCTTTTTGGTAACTGTCCTTCTGTCGTCTTCTAAAAATATATTTGCAATCAAAGTTTGACCTCAGCATATTTTACTTTTCCACTAAACTTCCTGTCAGTACATTTAATACATGGCATCTGGAGATTTATAATAAACAGTTTAACTTCAATAACGTTTTATACAAAAGGTTGTTTTCTGGATTTTAAACGGTGCATTGTGCTTTAACAGGTCTGGAATGGACAGTTTATTAATAAACAATCGCTTGTGCTCGAGTTACAAATGTAACAAAAGGAAATACTCATTATAAACACATCAATCTCATCATCCAATGAAATACAAGTATCACTGGTTATTACTTGCGTCCCACAATTCAACAAAAATCACTTCTGCTTCCAAAACACTGACATTTAGTGTTTAGCACACCACATATTGCAAAACAAGGCCTGTTCTTGATAGTACACGTTGTACACCAACAATAACTCAACAAAAATGTATGCAGTATCTGAACAGACAGATATAAATGGGGTTTATGGCCAGGCAGGAAAAACGGTGGAAATGGGTGTTTCTGCATTTCAGTTTGTAGCCCTTTCTGCTCATTCTTTCTGTGTTGACTCCTGTCGTCTTCAACACAAACACGGTCACATCTGATTTACAGGTTTAGAAAAGACTAGAAATCTTTAAGAAGTATTTTGGCAGTCAGCACGAAACAGGGCCTGGATATCCTCTCCAGTTCTGAACAGAGGTAGAGCTTGTGCACGCAGGTGTAACGTCTCGGCTCTACCAACAGTTGGCAGCACTCACTCACTCACTCACTCACTCACTCGGCTTCCTCAGAAGTTGAGTTTGGTGATGGGCCTCTCTCTGCTGCTCTCTGCGCTCTGTTTGACGGGACGTTTGCGGTTGTGTTTCATCTTCGATAGGTCTTTGTCGAACACCTCTCCGGATCGGAGTGCAGACACCAGGTCGTCGAATTCTCCATCCTCCTCACAGTTCTCTTTGGCTTTCCGGGCTTTTCTTTCCTTCTCACGTTGTTCCTTGAGCTGTTCACAGACATATTTGTATATGTAAATTTTTTACCTGTTCATTGTGTTGCATGGAGGTGTTTAATTTGTCCAATGGAATGGTAAAGCACTGCCTACTGCATACTACACAGTGTACATAGAAAGATTTTTATTTTCTTTATAACCCCCCTCTCCTTAATTTATTGCATGTTTTTATTTTGATGTATTCTCACTTTTCTGAATGACAAGGATTTTTACTGTTAAATCACAGGAGCGTAAATACGACAAATTATTTATAAAAAAAATAAAATCAGTATATTAGTATGATTTCTGAAAGATGATGTCACACTGAAGACTGGAGTAATGATGCTGAAAATTCAGCTTTGCAATACAGGAATAAATTACATTTTACAATATATATTTCTGAAAATTTCTGAATTTCTTACAATATATATTTTAGAAAAATATATTTCAATTGTAATAAAAGTTTTTGGTCAAATATATGTAGCCTTGTTAAGCATAACAGACTTCTTTCAAAACAAAAACACTGTTAAATTTTACTGAACCCAAATTTACAATAGTACAGAATGCAGCATACAGAATTGATAGATTTTTGTTTAGGGTGTTAGTACAACACCTTTAGAGAGGATCTTGCATGTGCATGTGTTTGGGATGGACACAGTGCATGCTTGTTGATACATTACCTGCGCGTCCATGCGAGCCCTGCGCTCTTCCTCCTCCTTGCGTCGTTGCATCTTCTCATTGTCCTGTTTAGCTTCACTGAAGGCCTGTAGGAACTGATCAAAGATGCCAAAGAACTCATCGGGCTGCATGCGTGTGGCGTCCTCACCAAAGTGCTTCACGGCCTTCTCAAACTGTGTAGAATGAAAGACAAAGACATTAAGGAAGGAGATTCTTTATGTCATGTAATCATTATTTTACGAGGGAATTCTTCAGTCCTTGAACTTGGTTCGATTGGTTCATAATAAACTCCAGGCTGCTCGAGTGTATTAGTGATCTGATCTCCTTACTTACTGTTTAAAGGCTTGGAATACGTTTCTTCTTTTTTTTTCATGGTTTCAAACAAAACATTTTATATTCATGATGCATTTATTTGATCAAAAATCAGTAAAAGTATTATAATGAAATAACTACAATTTTAGATTTTTAATGAAATAATGAAATAACTAAAACATTTTTATTATAATTATAATTTATTCCTCTGATGGAAAGCAGAATTTTTCCGCCATTACTCCAGTGTTACATGATCCTTCAGAAATCATTCTAATATGCCGATTTGCTGCTCAGTAAACATTTCTTATTATTATCAGTGGTGTTCTGCTTAACATTTTTGAAAAAACTGAGATACATTTTCCCCCAGGATTCTTTGATGAATACAGAGTTCAAAAGAACAGAATTTATTTGAAATACAAATCACCCTTCAATGTCACTTTTGATCAATTTAATGCATCCTTGTTGAATAAAAGTATTAATTTCCTTTAAAAAAAAACATACTGACCCCAGCATTTTTACAGTAGTGTATGAATGTATTGCAATGTGAGACAACTTCAGGCCCTCACATTTCGAACTAAGATCAAAGCTTCATCTGCACCTTTGCCAACCCTTTAGAAAAGCAGCTAGATCCCAACATAAAACTCAACCGCTGCGGTAGCATCAAATCCATCCCATGAGCAGCTTCATGAGCAGGATTAGACTGTAAGAACCTGCCTTTGAAACTGATCTGCAGCCTACTGCAGTTAAAGATTACGGTCCATGTTTCCAGCAGTTCCAATGTCCACAAAGACAGAAGCCCAATAAACTCTAGCGAAAGCAGTGATTTAACTTCTACAAGGCCTAGCTAGGTTTGCCAGCATGGAGCGAAAAAATCTGCCATTTCAGATGTTTAACGGTGACTTCAAAGCTGCAGCGGAGCTCTCATATTTAAGCAGCCAGATAGAGTGACAGGCCTCACTATGCTCAAACCTCTCGTAAACCTTTAACATCTATTAGCTTCTCAGGCTCAGTGAACTGTGGTGCACTTTCGTTCTTACCAAATCCTTGGCGTCCTGAAGAGAGTCTTCAACTTCAGAGAAACTGAAACCAGCCACAGTGATGAACTGACTCACAACAGACACAAACTTATCACCGTTGGTCTGAGGCTGACTCTTCTGGTACTCCAGCTCCTGTAGAGAGAGAAACAGACAGGCTGCTATCGAGACACAAGTAATGCAATGACTTAAATACCAGATATTTAGAGTGAATGCCGATTCATCCCAAGAAAACACCTTAGCAATCTAGCAAGGCCTTCAACCTTCAAATCTCAGTTATGAAGTTTTAAAGAGTTGTAATCATAAATTATGTTTTAGCCAATGATGTTGCATGGCTGTTCTATAAATAGATACATTTGTGTGACTGGATGACCTCATAAGCTGTAAAGCTTGTAATTGTAGACGAAATGAGAATGGTGCTTACCGTCTCCACGCTTTTTAGGCCAGTGCGCAGATTGTTAATGTCTTTCTCCAGTTCAGTCATGCTGGGAAAAAAGGAAGAAAAATAAGTTGGAGGGAGAGATAATGAGAGATTAAGTTTCACTGGACAATTTGCGGATCCTTTAATCTCATTTCACATCAAACAGTATCTTCACACAGTGACAGTGGTTTAGCCAAATAGGACTCGTTCCTGGATCAACAACTTTTGTTGGTGCTGGAACAACATTCCTGTCTAACATTTTGCTCATGTTCTAACCCCACCCGAACTATAAACTACCCCTAAAATGAGATGAGAAATGATGGGCTTAAAGCTCTGTTCAAGCTCTCAGCACTAACCGTACCCCTAACATCTGATTTAACATCTGGCTGTTAAAGGAATATTCCGGGTTCAATACACAGTCACGGTTTTTAGGACATGCTTACAAAGCCTGCATTTATTTGAAGAAAAATACAGTAAAAAAAAAGTAATATTGTGAAATATTATAATAACTGTAAAAAGTTCTGTTTTGATATATTTTGTAAAAATTTCACATGATCCTTCAGAAATGTTTTTTTTTTTAAACATAATATATGTCTTTTATATAATTGCCTTTAACAATTTAATGTGTCTTGCTGAATTAAAACTGAAAATAAAAAAATAAATTTGAAAAAAATAAAATAAAAATAAAATAAAATGCAACTCATTACATTGAGGTAACAGCAATTATTTTTAGAAGATTTTATAAGCAAAAACATAATGCTTATGATTTTATAAAAGCACTTTTATTAATTCTTCTGTTAAAACCTATGAATTATTTGAGCTTTACAGCTTTGATATAACTTCACATATAAAAGGACAGTAGATTAATGTTTCATATTAAAATCATGGTAATTTGCATATTGTCTTGTTGGCATACGATTGAGAGAGTATTTCAACATGTACAGAATGACCTCTTTCACTTCTATTTTAAGCTTCTCACTGTAAGCCAAAATGTTGCTTTGTTTCAAGAAAGTGAGGGACCAGTATAAATAAATTTTTGTGCTAATCAAAATTATGCCACAAAGTGGCATCGATTAAGCTTAACTTGTACTAACCTGGAAAATCCTTTAAAAATGTTGTTCCAGGACCGATATTTGCTTTTATTATTGGGTGCAATAGTTGATCGTTTTAGTTGCTTACTTGACTTTGGCTGCTTCTGGGATGTCGTGCAGATCCTCATGAATCAGGCTGACTTTAGGGTACTTCTGCTCAAGAATAGTGATCAGGTAGTGCAGGAGAGTGACGTTCCTGTTGACACACGCACAGCTTGTGTAACTGCATGGCTGGTAGGAGTTTAATATTCAGTACTCATACAAACCAAAGCCCTGTGTTTACTTGTCAATGCTGGACTTGGTGTCAGCGATCTTGTTTAGAGAGGACACTTTGAAGCCAAAGGCATTGCCCCTCTGGCCTTTGTTCATGTAGTTGCCGAAGGCCAGCACCACCTCCAGAAGCTGTCGAAGATTCCTGCTCTGAAGAACCTCTTTAGAGGCTTTACTGAGAGCTGAGAGAGAATTTTTTGTTTAAATTATGCCTACACCTTGCATTATTTCACATAATTGAGAACATTACTGTAGATCATATATGCCAGGATTTACCTTCCACTTTCGGCTTGATTTCTGCTATTCTTTCTGCAAACTTCTTTTTGAAGTATAGAGACTGCATTCTTTGCTGGTAGTGGTTGATTCTGTGGTTTAAAAGGAGAATTGAAATGAAACCCCATATATAATAATATCTCATTTACATTATAATATAAATTTATGGACACATTTTGTTGAACTTAAGTTTCGCATGATCTTAAAACGTATAGATTTCTATTTAAATAAGTTTTGTATTTGAAGTACATTTGATTATAAATTGGTGAAAATAGTCAAAATAAGGATTAAAAATGTTTAAGTGACGGACTAGTCATTTATATAAAATAATAATACATATAAAAATTGATTTATAGTAAAGTAGAATATATAACAGATCTTGAAAGAAATCTAACAAGGGGTGTACCCATAATGCATTGCTACAAAACATCTGGAACATTAACAGCCAAATATGTTTCTGTGGTTTTTCATTGTTTTGTTAAAGCATGCCTGTTCATGAGACACGAGTCCTGTTCACCATATTCAAATAATAAAAAAATAGTCCAATAACACCTGCAACTTGTTTATTTTTTTTTATTAATAAAGCTGCCATTACGTCATTGCTTTAATATTTATGTCTTTGTTGGCTGACATTCCAGAGGTTAATGACAATGTACAATGAAGAGGTCAAAAAAAAAAAAAAAATGACGACATGTTTCCAGCCCTGTTTCAGACAATTTCAGGCTTCATGCCAAACTGAGGAAAACCAAATTTGGTAACTGAAGTCATGATTTATAGCATGAGACTAGCCAGACCGAGATAAGAACGTCATTCTGTTAAACGGTTTCCTTTCCACATACTGACCTCTACACCACCTTGAGCTTTTGTGCAGACACACCATTTAGAAGATATAGTGTGTTTTGATGGCTCTGTCCAGTCTGATGAACATTATCTCTATTTATTATGTCCAAATACTAAGTGGCTTTTCATGACCTAAATTAATCTCTACCTGCTCATCTCATAAAGGAAGCGATCCGCCTTCGCCATCCGCTCCAGCTCATGTTTGTGTTCCTCCAGAAGGTCCACATCACTTTTTTCTGGCACGAACTTTAACAGCTGCAAGGGAAGAAAGCAAGCATACTCGTGACTAAATTGGGCCAACCAATCAGAAATCGTTTTTAAAGTAAAGTCTTAAAGGTACAGAAACGAAATAGCCTGTTTACTCATAAAATAAACTGTAAAGATAAATGAAAAAAAATTACAATTAAGCACATTCTAATACTTTTAGGCAATGCTAAGGGAATGTGGCCCCATAAAACACATTAAGGGTTCACATATACTCGTCACACTACAGTAACTGTTTGATTGCTGTTAAGATTAAAACAACAGCAATCAGAAGACTAATAAAACCTGATTGTCATTATATTGCTTTTGGAGTCCATTTGGAAAATGTTACAACTTGCTGCTCTTATTTGGTGATTTGCTTTAAGGTTTAAACAGGATGAGGTATACAAAGCTGCATTTTATTACCAATAAAGTTACATGGCTAGATCAGGTTTTAATTACAAAAAGCCACTAGTGTGCTTCACTCGCAGGATACACACAACAGACGTTATTCAGGCATGTGAAAAGCTGGTACACTATCAAAAGTTTTTGGTATGTTTTATATTTTTGCAAAGTACAGCAGATATATCACCATCAATCAGAATGACAAAAGTGCAAGGTGTCTTGTCAAAACTGCTTCTGCAAAACAATATTTGCATGCTGGCTTGGACTGTCAGGCTTACGTAATTAAACCAGAGCCCTGTGCAGACGCTGTATCAGCTAATCACAGTTCTGAAATGTTTGACGTCAATCCAGTGCAGTAAAACAGGTTTGTTTTGGACATAAGCCACCCGGAGTTATGAGTCAAAGTGTGAGCTAAGTGATGGAGTATGTGGTGATGCATCTCACCTGCTCCAGCATATCCTTGGGTAGGTCTTCTTGCTCATCCATGGTCAGTAATGCTCTCTTGATCTCCTCGTTGGAGAGTTTTAATCTGCAAAATGAAGATTTGAGTGAATAGAACAAAGAAATACCCTGGTCATACTTCCATATCTTTTTTGGTTCTTTAGATTTTGGGGAGATATGACAATTATCTTGAGATTCGCCATTTTGATATCTGATTGTACTTAGCTCTAAAAGAGATGACATAAATAAATTTTAAAAATAAATAATAATAAATACAATTAATTAATAAACCAAAAATAAAAGCAAATGTAAAATAATAATAAACCAAATACGTAAAACCAAAATAAATCAATAAATGAGTAAAACCTAAATAAATAAATACATACAGTATGCACAAAAAACATGAAGTTTTGAAATAACTGAACTAATGATCTTTGGTGCAGTAAATGTTTAAACTTGCTGAATTCCAGGCTTTATTAACAGCTGTGCAATTGAATCAAACACACACAGTGAGTCTATGGGAGAGATCACAGACATCTCTGTTTATTGCCACTGCTATGGCGATGTGTGATGCAACAGGAAAAAAATCCTGGCTGGGATCGTCTCATGAATAAAACGCTTGGCTGCAATTGTGTTTTAAACACATCGTCAACCATTAACAAAATGGCTTAAGTAAACAAAGAATTGTTCTAAATTGAGTCATGCAGCAAAGGTTTATTACTGTGAATGAATCTTAAATGGTCAAAGATGGTGGCTGTGGGTTCCAAGCTACAGACTCACTTGGAGAGAAGGATGTTGCAGTTTTGTGCACGCCGTCCATCGACGACAGACAATTCTCGGACCTTTTTAGAAGTGACAGTGTCATCCTCTGATTCTTTCTGCAAAGAATGCATTGAAGGTCAATATCGCATTAAAATGAGGAGCAAAAACTATGAGAGAGCAAGCTAATGTTGATTTCACACTTGAGGTTTGTGAAATGGTCCAAGAAGTTGGGGTAATTGTCAGGTCTGATAGTTAAAAACTAAAACTTTTGCAGGTTCAGAACATCATAACAGTTTAAAAAGCAGAATCACATTCATGAGAAACAATCAAATGCTGATTTGGACCCAATGTGAAAACATCATGAAACCTACGTCTAAAATGTCAAATCCAAACAGAGTCATTTTTCAAACAGAGGACAACATGCTCATGACACAACCAGACATCCACAACTGAGGCTGAAAATCTTCATCTTTTCCTCTTTAGTGCCAGCTGCGAAGCAGACAGCAAGAAATTGCGTGTTTAGACAATGTCACGCCGGGCTTTATTTGGACGAGGAAGAGGGAGAAATGAGTGGAAGGGAATCTGTCCAAGAACAGGGGGATATTTGTTTTTTAGCTGGTAGAAATCTGTCTCCTTCAACTTAGCATAAACTCCAGATGCATGCAAACCAACTGCATGCCTCGTAACCAACTTGGCTAATTATGAACAGAGGCATCTTGAAATGTACGCTAATAAACTGAAATAGGTCATTTGGTTCATTGTGTTTTAAGCTATGCTACAATAGGCAACAATTTGGTGATTACATAAAAAGTACAATGCTGGTACCATGGTACTGTGCTAGTATCAGTAGATGGTTCTTTGATACATACCAAGGTACTTATTGAATATGATACTTACTATTTGATTTTAGGGTGAAATGAGAACAAGACATTTATTTGTGAGATTCACCCATTCATATGGCACTGCAACAATGTACTTCAAAGAATACCAACATGTCTGAAAAACATGGCAGTACCTTGGTATCATCACCAAACTAAAAAGGTCCAAAGACCACTTACCTGTCTAAAGTTATTCAACAGAAAGTCCTTAATGGCAAGCAGTAAGCAGGAAAGTTAGTTAGATCAGGAAATATATAAAAGGGAAGGAGTAAACATCATGCAGGTAAAAACAGCGATAGAATGCAGAGGGATGGATAGAAACTGTCGGATACTGCAGAATTACTCATAGAATAAATTTGGAAAAATGTGTGAGATGTTTAGAATAAAGAAGCAGACATGCGAGAATTCTCATCATTCCTATACGTTACTAATAAGTCACCTGCTGTCTCTGGTAAGCAGAGAATGTTTTCTCAATGTCCTCCAAGTCCAATTGTTTGAAAACGTTGATGTCGTCCAGGTCCAGCCACACGGTCCCTTCCAGTTTATTCTGCGATACAGAGATGAATAGTGAATAATATGAATACACTACAGTTAAAAATATAAATGTAATTGAATAGAATAAAAATGCTTTAAAAACTTTTAATTCATCAAATTGCAGGTTAATTATAATAAAAAATAAAGGTTTATAAAACATATGTATATATATATATATATATATATGTGTGTGTAAGAATTATTTTGATTATTAATATTTATCAAAAATAATTATTTATTAAACATTGGTATCTTTTACAACATTTTTGCTGCTATAGTTTTACTGTTCTGCTTCATATCTTACAATGGTAAAAAAAAAAAAAAAAAATGGCCAATGGCTCCTAATAAACTGTACAAACTCACTTCACTGAGTTTGGTCCAGTTGAAAGACTTGAGTGGATTGGACGGCTGAGGGATGTTCTTTTTCTTCAGCATGGAGCCCAGAAGTCCTCCAGGCAGAGGAGGAGCACCAAAGCCGGGCAGGCCTGGGGGAGGTGGTGGTCCGCCTGGGGGAGGGGGCGGTGGCGGTGGTGCTCCACCTGGAGGTGGTGGAGGAGGAATGCTAGCCAGACCTGGTGGTGGAGGTGGGATGCTACCAGGGGCCAACGGGACGAGTGGGGGGCCTCCTGGGACAGTTGTCCTCTAAAAATAACAAAAAAACAAGACACAATAGGAATGTGAGGCAAAAGTGTGAAGCAAAAACAATGGAAACCACATTTTGGTCTGTTCCAAACCCCTTTTGACAACGAGTTCGCAGACTTCACACTAGGCTGATTCAATTATGCTGCCACAAACAAACAAGCACTACTGGAACTACCATTATTATTTTGAATGTGATATTTCCCAGTATTACAGCATTATGAAATATATATATATATATATATATATACACACACACAAGATGGTCTGATCACCCGGACTTGCCAAGCTAGGGTTACGCTGTATTATCTGGTTTTCTTTTATGACAGATCAGCCAACTAAGAAGCTAAAAAACAGACTAGCTAACTATCATAGGCTGTTTTAAGCTTCTTTTTTTCCGGCAAGGAGCGGAGTGCTCATACTAGTTCAATCACTTATCACTTCTGAGTTTTCATTTCAGTTAGGTTGCTGTAGACAGAAAACAATTCACTGGGTTTTGAAAGAGGCACATTGTGCATATGTAACATACATTACTCATCTCGTGTAACTGGGCAGAAAGGTCAGCAACTTGCTGCTTAACATGTTTATGTTCGCTGCTTTCCTTTTCCAGCTTCTCTTTCATCTTATTGAGAGTTTGCATCATTTCTTCTTTCTCTTGGGCTTTTGCATCACACTCCCTTTCTTTCTTTTCCAGCTTCTGCTGAAGTTCATTATGTTCTAAGATTCAAGCCAGAGAAAACAAAGAAAAAAGTTGAAATCAAAATGCACAAACGGTTGAGTATTTGACAACAGCAGCAATGTCATCGCTGATTCCCATGCTGATGAAGGGCACATGTAAACACATTCAAGGCCTCCTGAGAGTAAACAGTCACTTAAATCAATATACGGCTCATAGAGGGGTCATGTACCTTTTCTCATTTTTTCCGCTTGCTCTTTCCATTGTTTTACTTCGTTCTCGTTTACCAACCTGTAAAATCAAACAGGAGAACAGTATTAGGTGCTTCATTAGTATAAAAAAAAAAAAAAAACTTCTATGACTTAATTTTTCAGCAGAAAACAAAAAGGAAAAATGTGTGTTCCTCACAACAAAGTCATACAGTTTTGGAACAACATTGGACAGAGTAAAAGATCACTATTTTCATTTTTGGGTGAACTATCATTTTCTATGTGTCCCTAAACCACAAAACCCATACTTCATAAAAAAAAAAAAAACACATAGATGACTTAATATTAGTCGGGTAGGACCAGCAGGAAACCATGGAACCTCGGTGCAAACCGTTAAGCGATCAGAGATAGCCCTGTCGCCTTAATATGAGAGTCAAAATTCAGCTCTATAACTTTTGATCAAACCACCAAATGTTTTCCATATGCATTCTGCATATTTGTTTTTATTTGACTGAAACTGTCTCAGACCGTCTCTAAGCTTTGTTTGAACTAGAGTGAAGTTGTGTCTCAGTTCTAATTAATCCCATACAGAAAAATGACACAAAGATGTGTTTATTTTAACTCTTGTAACACCAAAAGGAAGCAACCTTCAGTCTGTACACACAGTTCTGCGATTGTCATGTTCAATCCTATTCTGCATGGGTCTTGGTTTCCAAACATAAAACAATTAAATCTACGGTCTGGTGCTTTCCTAAAATGTGATTAGACACAGGTGAATGGGTTGCTTGGTGACTTTGGATCTGGATTATGGATTTGGGATTATATTTTTCGGAGCTAAATTACTTAAATAAATAAAAAATGAAATGACAGACAGTTTTGGAGAGTATTAAAAGCTCAGGATATTAATAACTGTGAAGAAATGAGGACAACAGGGGACACTTTTGTTAAATGTTATGACACAAGCTGGTCTAATCTCTCACTCACATTCGCACTACGTTCTTCACGTCGAAGTTCTCAAGGGGAGCCACATCCGGGTCATGACCCTTGTCGTTCTGTAGGACAATCTGCTGGACAATTCGATCGAGGAGGAGCCAGTACTGCACAGTATTTCCATTTCTTTTGTCTGAGCAAAGAGCAAAGATGATGGTAAACACTTCCAAACATACAAAATGTTCACTATAATGATTGATATAATGCATGCCATAAAATATATATATATATATAGTTTTTGATAGAAATCACTCATGCTCACCAAAGCTGCATTTATTTGATAAAAAATATTGTAGAATATCATTATAATATAATATAATATATATAATATAATATAATATAATATAAATAATATAATATATAATATAATATAATATAATTTTAATTATATTATAAAATGTAATTTAAAATATACTATGGTAAACCTGAATTTTCAGCATCATTACTCAAGTCTTCAGTGTCATATGATCTTTCACAAATCATTATAATATGCTGAATTGGTGCTCAAAACAATCGTATTTTTATCAATGGTGAAAATAGTTTAATTACTTAATATTTTTCTGAAAACTATTTTTTTCAAGATTCATTGATAAACAAAGTTTAAAAGAACTGCATTTATTTGAAATATAAATATTTTGTATACATGTCTTTACTGTTATCAATTTAATGGATTGTTTCTGAATAATAAATAAAAAATATCTTACTGAACCTAAACTTTCAAATGTTAAATGTACAATGAAATTTAATGTTGACTAAAATTAATTTACAACAATTAATTTTTCACTAAAAATGGTATTTGTTACAAAAGAATTTAAATAAAAAGGTATTACCATGGCACAAGGAAATAAAAAACATTGAAGATGTCCAAAACACATAGTATTACTGTAGTGCCGTGTTTTATTTACATGTATTGTTTTTAATTCTTTAGTGGCTCTAGTTCTGATGAGGTAATATTATGACGTCTGTTTGTTCACACTGTTATGGAGGTGTCAGGGGAAGTGTCATCACTCACAAGGCATATGAAGACAGTGCTGTAAGACGGATATAAAGTGTGGAAAGGCGTCTGTGTGGTTTATCCTCTTCCGGATGAGCTCAAACACCTGAGTAGCACTTTTAGTGTCTATATGAACCTGAACCAAGCAAACAGACAATGAAATCACTACTGAAAAAAAAAACTCTGTATTTAGAAGCAAATTAAGACAGCAAGTGTACATTTTCAAACCGCTTGGCGAGGGCTAATTCATCTTCATTCCGCAGCATCTCAAAGAAGTCCAAATGCCTGAAGAGTAATAAAAGACGAATGCATGTTAAGCTCAACAAAACCCGGCCAAGCACTTAAGGATGATGTCTCAAAATACAGCACTTACCGATCTAACGTGGAGTTTTCATGGGACCGTAATTTATCAATCACTGGTTGGATGCCCAGCATTAGAAATTCATACCGCAAATGAATCCTGAACTCCAAACTGGTCTGTAAATGAAACGTTGGAAGTCATGGAGAAACTCTTGGATGATTTGAATCTAATGAGATGCAGATGTAGAGAAAGTAGCACTTACCTCGCCTGCTCCTTGACTGAGGACCGCGTTGATGAAGGACATGATTGCTGTCTTGAGGCTCACCTCATCTCTGTAGCGGCCCGTACTCTTGTCCAAGTCATTTAGAAGGGTCTACGTGAAAACCGAGAAGATGGGGAGAACGAATGAGAACAACAAAGGAGGAAAATCTTCTTAATATTTAAATCATAAGTCTCAATTGCCTTATTTGTGATACAAAAACAGAATGAATTTTTTTGTGTAAATCGTTGCACTCAATTTAAAGGAACAATTTATGGACAATTGGTTTCATGAATGATTTACGTTTAAAGAATGAGGCCCAATGTGGCCCATCAAGTCTTGAATTTTCTGCCCACCTGAAATCGCGTACGTTCCCAGGCGAACTTCTGATAGTGCAACATGGCTTCCAGGATTTTCTTGTGTCCTCCGGGCACCAAACAAACAGCACCCATGATCTCCAGAACAGCCACTTTGGTCTTGATGTTCTCGGTGGCCAAGCTCTGAGCGATGATGTTGATGCTTTCTGAATGAGCGAGCACATGGGCACGTCCCTGAGAGTTGTTCATCAGGGCTTTAATGCAGCCGATCAGCGAGGTGTGGATCTGAGATTCGGTGGTCTCGTAGTCCATCGTTTTCAGGAAGTTCAAGATGCACGTCAGTCCATCTTGATCTATGAAGCGTGTCACAAACCTTGAGGGGCACCAAAGTGGTCAGGGCCAAGCAGATGAAAAGACATTTCTACTCAGGTAAGATAATCTTACCTGAATAAACATTTTTACATAATATTTTAAATAATTGAAAGCATTTAAATGCAAAATTTCTGTTTAGGGAGAAAGATTTTGAGATGCACTCATTTATATGGATGCAAAGACTTTACTAAGAAGAGTAAAACTGAATCACTCAAAAGAAAACAGAAATTCAGCAGTAGATCTAATGCTCTGCAAAGACAAATTACTGTATGCACTTATAAATTTAATGAAGCACTTAGTGAAAGAGAGACGCTCCATTTGCACACAGCCATGTGCAAGGGAATGTGCTCAATCAGAGTAATCAAAAAAGAATTATACTGTCATGGAATGACCCCTAGAGTGTGTGTGTGTGTGTGTGTGCTAAAGGCAGTACCTCATGGGCTGTGTGCGGAGAGCAGTTTTCAAGCTCTCTATGGTCTTACTCCTCTCCTCCTCATCCTCCTTCTCCATGGCCAACAGGGACTTCCTCTGGAGGTAATATTTAACGTAGAGGTAAACAATTAAATGGACTGAAACAAAATTTGCCAAGTTTGCCAGTATTGTTAAAGTATTTAATTGCATATAAACTGGAAAAAAATTAACACTAGTATAAATTGTAATAAATTTTTTCTAAATACATATAAAAATATACAAGAGTGCTATAACATGTGAATTAATTTATAGCTTCACCAATTTAGAGCATCAGCGCTCTTTGTCCTATGAAATATTTATATTGTTTACCACTCGATAAACACCTACATCCCCAAAAACTTCCTCAAGGGCAACATATGTGAGTTTAATGACTCCCACTTGACTAAGAGACTTTTTGCCCTTAGGGTAAAGATGGAAATGAGTGTGGTCAGGGCAGTGTTCATTATTTGCTGTCTAGTCTATTAGTCATACTTACAGCAGCCATAGAATTGATCTGATCGATGTAGAATTCAGGCCAGCTGGTCGCCCCCTTATTCTCTTCCTGTTCCTATGGAAAAACGAAAGATTAGCCTGGATACTGAAATCATATAAACACGCACATTTATATAAAAACTGGTAGAAATGTTTAACCAAAAAAAAAAAAAAAAATGAAAATGCACTTGAAAATGTTATGCAAAGACTAATTATTCTAAAACAATATTTATACAGAACAAATATGTTTGATATGTATAAATAGATATAGATAGATAGGTAGGTAAATTGACAATAAATAAAATTATATAGAAAAATAATAGAATGATAGATAGAAAGAACGATACAGCAATGAATAGAAAGTATGAGAGACAGAAAGAACAACAGAACAACAGAACCATAGAACGATAGATAGACAGATAGATAGACAGATAGATAGATAGATAGATAGATAAGAGTAACATAGGCTGATTAATTATTTACAGCACAAAAGTAAACTGGGAGAATTCAGATTTGAAACTGCAAGCATTTGACACACAAACATCACGTAACTGTCCTCCCACCGTCACAGAACTCTTTGTACTGTTTAGTTTCTCAAGCACTTCCACAGTCACAATGTGTGAAAACATAGCTTTATCTAACTATTGGCAATTCCCACAAACTCGCATCCAGCAATCCAAAAGTGCTTGTGAACAGATATTTTAAGTGTGCCAGTGTCCACAGCTGACAGCTTGTTTACATTGCTTCTTGTTTCCTGAAATCAGACACAAGACACTGAGCTTCAGCACTACTCCACTCCTAATGTTGAGTTAAATGCTCTGGTAGAGGGTTAAAATGCTACAGATTAGTCCAAAATTCAGTCTCACAGTAACTGATTCTTTAAAAACTTTTAATACAAAGACTGGGGTTGGGAAACAATACCAGCAGTGTTTTTGTGCTATGCTCAAGTGGCTATAATATAGCAGCTGCTTGCTCTTTTCAGGCTAAGATTGACTTGTGCTGGCCAGGGTAAGTCTGGAATTGGGAATTGGGGTTGTTTGGGCACCACATGAGCCGATAAGTTTCCAAGATTCTTATTTAATAAGTCACAATTGTTTTATAACCACATTTTGCAATTAAACAATTTAACTTAGAGATTAATAAAAAATATGAGCTTGAAACCAAAACGAAGGGTGGGAAAGATCTTATTATACTATATATTATATATGTTGCTTTCGTCAATGAAGATTATGACTAAATGTCGATTGTCAACTAACCTCATGTTAGTTTATCATGTGATAAAAATGAGACGAGATGCAACGTAATTGCTGGGTCATGTAATGATGAACTATAATTAGATGTATAATGCAATATTGTTGATCGAATTAAAACGAGACTAAATGTGGTTATCAAAATAAAAACTTATTCTAAAATGTCTCTTCAATTTCGTTGACCCAAAACTAGACAAAACAAAATGTTCGGCATTGTACTATTCTTTGAAACGACAGGAGTAATTGTCCTCTAAAACCGTCGGGAATCACAGGTGAGAAGAAGTCATTTGCCAGTACAAGTCTTGTGATGAATGAGTTGATGAATTTATAACTTATGTACAAACTTAAAACAATCGTAAACTGTTGGCTGTATTTCACATCAAACACAAGACAACTGTAAGCAAATAGTGTATAATAAATATCTAATTTAAATCGTATTCTATTTTATACAATAAAATTCAAACGTACTTCAAATAAGAAGCCAAAAAACGCAAAAAAAAATGGAGTTTGAATTTACATTAAATTGCTTCTGTTTCACACAAATGTCAGCACAGACATGATAGAATCGCCCTGAAATTGTGCATGTTCGGATGTGGAGCTACGTGGAATGTAAAAAATTCCCTCAAAGCAAACTTCCGGCAACACGCAATGACGTCATATTTTCAACCCAAGCGAACTTGCGGACGCATCGAGTATAAATCGGCCTTGACACAGAGAAGGAGACCGGTGACTGGCCAGCCGGGGTTCGTCTTTGGGAGAAAAATTGCAGATTTCTTATTTATTTATTTTATTTTAATAAATTGTATTTATTTATTTATTTTTTATTTAAATGTATGTGTGTGTACTTCTAGCTTGTTTGGTTGGTAAAATAAATGTTGGAAATTCAAATCAGAGAGTCTTCCGTGTCTGGAATGGATGTATTCTTGAGTTCTATAAAGGTAACAATAATATAATAAGAGAACCTTGTTTGAAATGGGTTTGGATAAAATAACATTTTGGTTTCATCTATACTATTAAGTACTTGTACTATGTTGACTGGGGTAAATAGAATGCCATTACTAAAAAGAGATTAAAATACAATTTTCATTGACAATTTAGAATAAACCTAAAGTTATAAAGTCGAGTTAACTTCTTACAATTCTGACATTTTTTTTCATGAATTGTTAGTTTATATCTTGTAATTTTAATTTACACTCAAAATTGTTTTAAAGAACCACACAGATGGGAAATCAAAAATTACCTGTATTACAGTGTATGATGTAGCTGTCCATCAGTGTAAACAATGTGCAAAGTAATTAAACCAAAAAGTACACGATTTTAAAGTTATTGGCTTCTAAAGTAAGGAGTCGACTCTGAATCGCTGAAACGAGTCGTTATAGATTTCAAATCTTTTGCCCATCTCTATGTACGTCACTAGGAACACTTTGCATAATAATCTCCGCCTACCGTCTTGGAGAAACGGAACTCTCACCTGCCCCACCCCCACACACAGACGCTCTGGTTGGTGTGAGAGCATCATGTTGAGGAGACGTTTGTTTTATTTTCACTGCCAATAATGAAGATCAGAAGAACCATTGGCTAAAATTCATTTCCACCACTATACCAGAGCAGTACAACAAATCCCTTTTGTTGTGTTCACAACATTTCACTGATGACTGCTTTTCTAATCTCGGTGAGTACAGCGGGATTTTCAAAGCGTTTGGCCATAAAAGATGGTTCATTACCAACTTTATTTAGAAAAACGAGCATCTCCGAATCACAACGCGAAGTATGATTATGAAGTTATGTGTGTTTTTTCTCCCGAGCGTCTTATCAGTATGTGTGCTGTCTGCAGCCTTTGTTTGTGCTGATCGTCATGTACAAACACGTCATTAAAATGAAGTGTAACTCCGTGAATACTCAACGAAGAGACATGAGAGAGATATCTATAGAAAGCTTGACATGTCTACTTTAAAACTAAACAAGTGCTGCCGAAAACAGATATTCTGTGATAAAGTAATCCATATGAAAACAACGCCATGTCTGTTTTTCATGTCTCCCTTCGTGACCACGCCCCCGTGCTGAACGCGCTATTCAGATTCAAACTGAAAAGCGCGGCTTGAATACACCCACACAGAAGAAAGCAGCGAGACTGTTCAAGTTTTTTATTTTACTGTTTGCTTCGCGATGAGAGGAATAAGACATAATTCACCCCAAACAGATGCTAACGCATAGTTTACCATGGAGGTGTGTGCGGAACAACCAATCAAACCTGACTATGTTAGTTGACCAATCAGAACACAGTATGCTACCGAAAGGTGGGTTTAAGGAAACTGAATCTTTTGAACAGCTTCGCGCGTACCGTTTGGGATCTCTGAGAATTGAGGTAATTTTAAAATGATATTTTGACAAAATGACAATGTTTTTTAACCTTGGATGGATTTAAACCTAATGTACAGGACTTATAAACAGTGATAGGAAGCTTAGAATTTTCATCTTGCTGGCTCTTTAACATCTCCCAATTGTGACCCAATTTTGTATCTCACAATTTCAATTCATAAATGCAAGATGCAAATGCAAGAAATAAAGTCAGAATACACTTGGAATTGTCAGTAAAAAGTCAAAATTGCGAGAAAGTAAGAATTGCAAGATTATATCTCACAATTTAGACTTTTTTTCTGAAATGAAAAAAGTGTGAATTTTGAGAAATAAATTTGCAATTGTGAGAAAAAAGTCAGAATTGTGAAACAAGTCACAAACCTTTAAAATAAAAATTATCCTGTGGTGGAAACTGCCTTCCATAGAAGTAGATTAAACGGCCACAAGACAGACAAAAAAAAACATAAGTATTTTTTTCTGGTGAAAACAAAAGAACACACATTGAAATCTAAACCCCTCTGAATTTCACTGTATGAATAAAAATACAATTTAAAAAAATGTATATCTTCTTTTGTGTTCCATGAAAGAACGAAAGTCATATGTTTGGAGGGACATGAGGGTGTTACTTTTAGCTGAACTATCCTCTTTAGCCAGAAATTTAACTGAAAGTCCATCTCTACCAGTGTATAAGCTTACAAAGCCTTGATCCATCACACAGAACATCAGCATAAATGTTTGCTTTAATATATGAATGAGAATAAACTTCATTCCTAACATCATAATGACTGACAGTAATTATTTTTATTTTTATTTTTTTACAGGACACTAGGTCAGCAGCTGAAGAGCGCCCCCCCTGGTGGGTCGTGACTTGTGACCAGGTAACTGCTCATGCACTCCAGCTGCTGTAGAGAAACCCCAAACCACTGCTGTGTTGTTTGCGCTTTAGTTCCACTGGTGTAAAGGGCTCCCTATAAATGAGGGTTTACAAAGTGTGCCAGTGCAGCCTGGGTTCTGTTACCTCTCACTCCTCAGACTCATATAACACGTATTGTGAAAATAAACCCTTGCACTCAACACCACTTCTCTGTCCCAAAGCCAAGCCTGTGTTAGAGCAGCAGCATTTACTTTAGATCCTTTTTTGGATGTACAGTACGACCGAGATGTGTTCATACATTTACCTGTTCAGTTTCAAACTCTACAGTCAAGTCAGATGAAATGTCTCCACAGGAAACAGAGTTGTTTTAGGAAACTGCTATGTGTGGTCAATGCCAGGCTATATGTTCAGATCTTTCAGAAAATGCAAAACGTATCCGTGCCGGGGAGTCCCTGCCTAGTCTCTTCCAGTTCTAATTTCTTACCTTTTTCTTGCTACAGTAGATGTGCCATTTCTTCTCGCAGGAAGGGCAAACATGGCCTCTCTATGTTTTCTGTGAGATCCAGCTCATCCTGTGGAAGAAGGAGGGAAAAATGTTTTGTCACATTGTATTACCATTAAATGCCTTAAATTTACACTTTAGGTTTCTTATTTGTAATATAATCTAAAATAATATTGTGGTACTGAATATGTATTATATTTATGCAAATAAAAAAATAGGTATTAAATAAATTCATAAATACGTACATTTAGACAGAGACAGACAGAGAGATATAGACAAAAAATATACAAGGAATGTAAAATGTACAAATGAATTAATTAATAATTAATGAAAAACAAACAACAAACTGATATTCGATTTGGCAGTGACAACACAAACAGGCATCCTATCCAGTCAGCAAAAAGACCTGACAAAACCAACATGACTTAAATTCTGGCATCAGCCTCTGGATATCACTGACCCTCAGGCGGGGGTTAATTTCCCACAATCATGTGAGAGATAGAGTGTCCTTGTTTCTTCATGGCCAACAAAACATTTAGTCATGTAAACCATCAATTAATGCCTGTACAATCCTGTGACCTCCGTACATTCCCATGATGCAGTTCTGGCCTGAGTTGGTCATATTCAGTCCAGATGTTTGGGCACATGTTTATTAACATCATGTGAAAGGCACATGAGACCACTTTAACAGGCTGCATAAGGAAATAATGAGGATAAAAAGAATGATAAATACAGGCAAATCGTATAATCCAACTAGTATGTACTCATGTATATTAAGCAGAGATTCTGGAGAGAGAACATCATATCCAGACACCACATCTATTGCAGAAGCAGGCAGGTCAAAATCTGATCTTGTCCAGACTGTTATCTCATACTTTCTACCTGTTTATGTCTCTGCAGGAAAACCCTGAACCTGAGATTTTGTTCTGCTATCCTCAACACTCACTAAAAGTCATTTAGATAGAAGCAGCTATCTTTCAACTTCATGAGGACTGCTTTCTCACCCTCCAAACAGACACAAAATCAAAAGCGTGCTAGAAGCATTTTCCTGTTTAATCAAGTCAACATGACACTGATTGATGCCTCAGCTATGGCTCACTATGAATCCTCAAAGACTCAGCAGGGGACAGGCTGCGTATGGACGGAGTCTGGCGCATGGAAGTCATCCATGAGCCCATCTGTGCCAATTGCCTGCTGGTCACGCGCTGGTGGGCATGAGACATACAGACATTCTCCTACTCAATGAGTCTGCAGAGCTAATGAGGGAACATACACTGTCTAACACTCTTTACTGGACCATTAGTAGAGGATACTTGGATTCCCCATATTATGGAGTCCAAGATAAGCACTGATTTACTCCACAAATGGAGGAATGGTAGAGCAAAGCAGTGCTCAACTGAAGAACAAGCATTTTTCTAACTATTCTGATGGGATTTTTTTTTTTTTTTTTTTTATGAAACCACTTAACAGGCTTGATTTGTGATTTTTGGGCATGTGGGCTTGCATCCATATGAACTCTGTATTTTTCTGTCTTAGCAAAAAATGCAATGGAGATAACCCATAATGGAATGAAAGACTGTTTTAATAAGTTATCCTTAACATGCCTACCAATATAATGTTTGACAAAACCAAAGACCAGATTTGACTTTCAAAGTGGCTTGTGTCCAATGATCTACAGAATCAAGCCTCAATAGAAAGTTTAATAAAACACATAAACCAAATTAAAGTTAAACTACAATGAGGTCTCTATCTACCTATCCGTCCATCCACCTACATATATAGCTTAATCATCCATCCAGCCATCCACACACTCAGCCATCTATTCCTCTACCAATCTTTCAACATATCTACCCATCTATCCATTGATCCATCTCCTTATCCATCAATCTACCCACCCTTCCATCCACCTACCATTAGGGCTGGGACGATAAATCAATGCAGAATCCGATTCGTGCATTGATTCTTAGATTTTCAGAATGCATCACGATTCCCTCTGGCACTCTAATCTAAATCCTCTAGAATGCTCATGAAGAAGAGTCCTAAAGAGTGCTTGTGCGTTCAGCTGAGTCATGTAATTTCACTTCATCTTAGAATGCTTTTACGATGCAAGATTAATGTAAAACACAGCCCACTGTGAACACCTTTGTAATTCGCTTCAATCTTTTGAATTTTATGAATGATTATTTTAAATAAATAAAACAAGGGAAGCATATGGAGGTCATGGTACAGCACATACCACCAGTTCAGAGAACATGGCATCCAGTTCCTCGGTGGGGGGCATGGGCAGGGTGGGCTCCATGGCTTGCAGTGTGAAGTTGCTGTCATGGCGGATGCGGTAGGTGATCTCGGGATGGTCGCTCTTCTTTAGACAGCAACAGAGTAATGACAGGCCCCGCCCTCCTCGCTTACGTGGGGGCCATCATGGCCAAAGGCCCAGCCAGTCAAATGTGTCTCACTTTAGCTATGACCCCCTGTCCAAGAAAAAAAGAAACAAGAGAGAAAATGAGAGGGGTGACAAAGGAACAAAAAAAAAAAACACTGGGGATAATTTCTTAGTTCACTGAAAATATGGACGGATATGCTGAGACATAGATCCACACAAAACAACATGGACTGAAAATCATACCTGTCAACCAGGGCTGTCACATATGAGGTGTAATGTATTCAAACTAAAATGTTAATGTATTGAGTATACTCCTGACTAACAGGTTACACTGGACCTCCAACTGAAGACCTGTAGCAATATGCAAAATATCTGTATTGGTGCATAAAATCTCACTGAAATGAATCACAATCAAGGCTTTGGTTATATTTTGCACAGCCACACTAGAATTCATAAGTTTTGGTTATTCATTTATTAAAGAAGTTCCTATTTTTATTCAGCAAGGATAAATTACATTGATCAAAAAACAACAGTAAAAGCTTTTACACTGCTACAAATAAAAATTACAATTAAATGCAGTTCTTTTTAACTTTATATTAATCAAAGAATCTTGAAAAACAGCATCCAATGATAAGAGAATGACAAGAATTGTTTCTTGAGCAACAAATCAGTACATTAGAATGATTTCTGAAGGATCATGTGACACTAAAGAGTAATTACTACTGAAAATTAAAAAGTAAAAAAAATGCCCTCAAGGGAATAAAATACATGTATACGATATATATTTAGAAAACAGTTATTTTAAATTGTAGTGATATTTCAGAATATTATTGTTTTTACTTTATTTTTCAATTCAGTGCAGCCTTTGAGATGTTGGATTTGTCAATTTGTGTTTGTGCAGTTAGATGACAGCACTGTATGATCTTATTACCCAATACAACACTCACATAAACCTCATTAACTCCAGCAATACACAGCAGCATGATTCAACATGCAAAGCGGTAGGTATACAGAAAAAACAGCTATAAAGCAATGAGCTATCATTTTACACTATTGAGATGCTCTTATATGTGAATTACTTTACAGAAAGAAAACAAACAATTTTGCCACTAAACCTTGTTTATAATGTGCATTACAAGTAATATCCTTAAAGGAGCATTGCGCAGGTTCTGAAATTTCTAAACCGTTAGAAGAACTGCAGCCAGTCTAATGCTTGTTCTCAGTGCGCACACTCGTACGAGCACGACCACATCAACCAGGGAAGGCACTTTATTTGGCCTTCCAAAAGTAGACGCATTTAGGGAATCTTTAAGATTACTTTACAAATAGCAGCAGAACAGCAACACATTTTATGGACAACCGTTCATGAACCTAGGAGAGGAGGTAATTCTGACGTTGCTACAACAATCTGGCACTTCTAATTATTAGTTATTATTAGTTAGTTTATAGGCACTTGTTATTAGTTTAAATATTTGCTATTGACTGTTCAAATGTGGAGTTTTGCACGTGTGTGTGCGCATGAGTGCGTGCACGTGAGATAGAGAGAAGGAGAGACTGGGTCACATCACAGTGGAGTCAGCAATCTTAAGTGTCCAAAAACACAACATGATGATCTATAAAAGCATCATATGACCCGTTTAAGTTGTGTACATGTTGATACTTTTTTACTATGACAACAAAAAGATTCTATCTTTAAAGTATATGGAATGCAAAATCTAAGAAGCTTAATATCTCAAACCGCTCAGAATACAGATAGAAACTTATAATTCCAACTTAGGTGGCAATTTAAGAGGATCTGTGTCTATCGGTTAAAGGCAACTGCATGAGAATATTGCATTTTAATAGTGGATAAATCAGATTAAGCAAAAATGCTAAAGCAACAAAATTATTTTCATTATTATTTAAATTTAAATATTAGATCTTGATGAATTTCAGCTGTTTGTTTTCTTTTTTACTCTCAACAGTAAACAACTGTTGTTTTTACAAAAAACCAAGATAGGGTGGTGTAATATGTGATCTAAAATGAGAAATAAAAGTTTTTTGGTTTGAACACCAAAAAGGCCAATCCATGAGCTATACACTGTAAAAAAAAAAAAATCTTGTGACAGTTACGGTAAAATACCGTCAGCTGTGTTTGCTAGAACTTCACTTTTAAAAATATGGTAGCAACATTTTAGGTTTTACAGACTTAAATTTCATTAACTGATCTAATCTTAATAAACCAACATATTGAAGTACTAATATCTGTTTTGATCCATTGTAATATATATATATTAGGGGTGCTCCGATCACGATCGGCCGATGTTAATGCGAATCTCGTTAGTAAAGCCGGTTCTCTAATCAGCGGTTAATTCCATCAGGTGCGTGATTTCACATAGAGCAGCTGTTACTACACAGAGCCGTTGTTAACTGAGAAGATGCGCAAATAAACGCTGAACATTTACATGGATTTGCGCAGCTTCTCAGTTAACAACGGCTCTGTGTCGTAAAATCACAATATTTTTTACAGTGTAACCACAGTGAAAGTAGTAAATTGTAAAACAGAAATAAATAAAAAAAGTCTAAAATTTGAGCTTCTGCACATCAAGACATATGGTATGTTCTTCACACAAAGCTATCGTATGGCATAAGACGATTTGAAATATAGTGCATGAACCACTTTTTATATCCTTTTTGGGGATGAATGAACTTTTAACAAAACCTGGTTCTTTGGAACAAAATGGTAATTTTGTATTTAAAAAATTTTTTGTACTCCAAGGTACTATCCTTGTAGTTTGTGCCTCTTCATAATAAAAGTGGCTGCCAAATGACATTTCACATTTCACTCAGCCACAACATTACTTTGTTTCATCAACATCCCCAGATGTCTAAGATTTAATAAAACAAAATACACACTCGCATACGTGTCTGTCTGTAGTCTTTATCCTCAGACCTCACACAATGAAACTGACCTCTCAATACTGAACCGTGCTCATCTTCCCTTTCATATTAGGAATAACTAAGAAAGTTACTGTGCCCAACTTTATCTTCATCCAGTTCTGTTTTAATGAGTAGACCAGTCTGAGCTCTAGCGATAAGGCCATCATGACCACAAAGTCGTCAAACATAAACTTCACTCTGAATTTACAACCAGTCCCAGAAGCTCAAAGTGACCAGATGTTTCCCTTTAGAAGAACAGGGGCATAAAGGCTTAAATGGCTTCAAGATTAGGCTGGAGTTTACAGTACGTATGTTTGTGTAAAATCTGCTCTGTATACTTGACCCTGCAGAGCAGGTTTATAGTTTCCATCATACCCAAACACAGACTTCAACGGCCATGCTCAACATGATCTACCATGCGGTTTGACCACTGAATCACTGAATGTTTGTCTGCAGCTCATTTGAGAAAAGAAAAAGCTAAAAATGATTCCATCAATTTTCAATTTTGTAATTATACAACCATCGGAATAAAAATATAAAATTTTATTTTAAGAGGCTTTTGCATCTTTTATTTAGAAGACGGTGGGAGAACTGACAGGAAATTATGAGGATAAAGAAGGGGCGGACCAAAAACAATTATGATTATGAAATTAAAACAACTAATAAAACTAAATAAGACGATTTATCTAACGGAATTGAACAATAATAATACAAAAGAACATTTAACTGAATGCTTATTTACATGCAAGAACATCTGTGAACACTTTGATATTTAAATGAATTGAATAATCTCATTAGGACTAGTGTCTTTGAGAGGAATCTTCAGAACGATTTACTAAAAATCAAATGAAACTTCCAATGCTTTTGAAATCTATAAAGGATATTCTATACGAGTGTGCTTGATTATTGCCTCAGCTTATTAGGTTATAAGGATGCATACACAGTATCCATTTAAAAAAAAAACAGTTTTGTCCAGCATTTTGTTATGATATAACGTGTCTGATTAGAGAAAAAGTCTGATGCCAGAAAAGCTACAGTAGAAAACATCGGTCATGTAATGAAAAATATAAGTAAATTAGTATGAATGCAACGAACCTTCAACTGTATTCTCAAAGAAAGTAAACTCATTCAACTCAAACAAGATTTAAATGTAAAACCATGGCTCACAGATGAGAAGAGGAAAAAAGGAAGGAAGGAAGAAGGAAGACAGGAGGAAACTCCTCTGCGTTTTTTTTTTTTTCTCGGAGCGCTGAAATGAATGATTCACTTGGCCATGTCAACAATCTGGATGTTCACACTAACACAGCCTTGTGTGATTTTTTTTCCCCAATGTGGAAGAGAATCTCAATTCTCACACTGTAAACTATTTATCAGCGATAACCCAGCAGACCAGACACAGCTGTTCTCAAGGCTGGGAATTTTCTCACCATGGGTTTATTTCTCGGGTGTGAAAATAGCTCCGGCCTGACCAGTTGGACCAACGATCAGTGGGCAAGGACCACACACTTAACACCATAAGAATGGATACCATGTCTATTATTAGATCACCTTGAAATTAAAAACAACATAAACTGCGTCTTGGTTTGTGGTATTTTAGGTTGCTTATTTTCAAATTTTTACATGACAGCAAGCTTTGAGAACCAAGATGTTCTCAGCAACATTTATTCATTTAGCAGATTAGTGAATCTCATTGAAAACATGCCCACATCACGTCACATAATTTTTTTTATTTACTTATTTATTTGCGATTTTTTTGTTTGTTTTGTTTTTAAGTGAATAATGCAAGCACACAGTATCCCAGTATATCATTAACAAGTGGAAGATTTTAATCGTGCGGCTGCTAGATGTCCTTGTTCACAAGGTCTGATCCAAACTATGATCCACAAACACCGCTAAGCAAATATTCTCTTCCTTTATTCAAAACACATACAATGCAGGAGCTTATATGACAAATGTCAAAATAAAAACTGGTAATTCAAATCCCCATTTTGGGAGCAAAATAATCTTTACATCCTGGGAAACCCCCTGAAATGTAAACATCTTTATAAAAAATAAAAAATAAAAAGACTAGTGCAGGAAAGTTATTATTACAAAACCAACAAATGTGTGAACGTATAAAAAAAAACAACAGTCGGCTCCTCATCTTTCAGCTCATTTGCTTATGGGTCACCACAGTCTGTACCGAGACAGGGTGACTCAAACATTTACAACTAAAATAGTAATAGAATCAGCAGCTAGCCTAAATGAAAGCAAATATGTGCTATGAACTCAACATTTTATCCTAAAAAAAACGATATCTTTCCCGAAGCCCAAACTGAAATAAGTCTCGCTGTGCTTGTAAAAGACATAAAACTGTTGTATAAGCTTGTATAAGTTGTATAAGCTTGTATTTTTTATATGGATGTCTGTCAACTGAAAAAAAAAAGCCTGCTTAACAAATTCAGGCAACTACAACTCAAGTCAATTTTCATTTGACATGCATCCCTTAGAGTGTTGTAGTAGTTTACCTAAATCTATAACTATTTAAAAAAGGTTAGGGTTTAACCCTAACCCTAACCCTGTTAATTGAAATAAAGCTGAAATAAAATAGAAAAGTAAAAAACTTAAACTTAGAAAAAAAAACTTAGAATGGTTAACATTAACTCACAGCATTAAGCACTTGTCCAGATACTCCCAGCATCCTTTTCGAAAGCAATTCAGATAAATTGTTGGAGGGGAATGGTATCAAGTTCTGCGAACCTTGTACCGTCTCTATTAGAGGTCACTCCCAGGAGACAAAAATCAAGGTCTACCCACGGCAAGACCAATATTTCACTACAAAAAACATGCATATATCAGTTATAAAAGCATATAGTGATTATAAAAGTGAATCCTGACAACAAGCACATTCAAGAAAAGTGGAAGGGAACATCTGAAGGAAGGTAAATCTCAAGCAGTGTGCATGTCCGTGCAGCAACTGGCATGAAAATGACTACATAACCCACTTGTCTTATGAAATATCTCTCTCTGTCATACACCAGTGGAGCTAATCCACGAGAGCCCGGCCCTCATATGTCCGTGCTCCACCCTGGTGGCCAGGCCTCTTTATGTAAGCAAATTTCGATCTTTATGAATGACTGTATTGATCCTGCACCAAGAAGCAATTCCCATGCTGGATCATGAGTCAGGGAATTAAGGGAATTCATTCAAAATCAGGAAGAACGTTTACACTTCTTTAGCACATTTCAAACGAATGGTTTCAAGAATGAAAGTTGAGAGCAAACATGATACCATGGGGAAAAATATATGCACACTTCAGAAAAGGGATGTTACTTCTGTAGATGCCACTTGGTTTGACACTTGATATCTGCAGTGACATTCAGACATATTAAATGTGACTTCAGTGTTCAAAAGTGACCTTTTTTGTGGCCACTGTACATTTGATCCTTCTCTGAATAGCATTGTGGCATGTTTAGGGCATCTGTAGAGCAGCTTGCTGCTTATATACTAACAGTCATTCAAATCAGGACATCTGATGACTAGAACTTGAACAGTGGCAGGATGTTGATTGCTTTTATACGCTGTGACAGAAGGGTTCGGTTTGCCTTGAAGAGCTATGAAATGAAAAAAATCTTATTATCCTCAATCTACACACAGATCGTAAGATAAATAAACTAAAAGTAGAAACTGAAAATTTCAAGTTTCGCACAAATATTGGTAACCGTGGTCATCAAACACTTCCACCACTTCAGATCACAGAGCTCTTTGTTCTTCAGTTGTTCGTCAGTATGTCTGTCTAGCTTGTTGTTGGCTTTTCACTGCAAACAGCTGAATGGGGAGGAGACCGGATCACTATTTGTTTATCGGTCAATCGCCAATGGAATTGAAACAATTCTTACATGCATAGCTCTGCAAGTTAAAGCATTCTAAAAGATTATTAAAATATGTGCATTTTTTAAATACAGTACATGGAAAGACAAGTGTGCCTGTTTCAGCTTTTGTTGTTGCTTTAAGAGTTGTAATCGCTGTCATTAACAGTCTCACCGCATTTAAAGCACCATCTAAAGATTTTGGGCGGGCTGAATTAGTAAAAGAGAGGGTTTCTCAAAGAGGCACACAACTCAAGTGATGTCATGGGAAATGTACTGCTCATGGGTAATTTGCATTTTCTTTCTCTGCTGGTGCGACGGTTATAATAGGAACAAGATATTTGAATATTAGTCTTAAAATAATTTACATTTTGTTTAAATTTGAAATGTCAATAAATATGCATTACATTGATCAAAGTGACAAAAAAGACGTTTTTATATCATTAAATAAATTGTTACATTAATACATTAAAAAAAATGCTTTCTAATTATTAAAGAATCTTTAAAAAAAAAATTATTGAAGTTCTATAAAAATATTCAAACAGATAGAATGGTGTGACTGAGTAATGGTTGCTTGAAAATTCAGTTTTGCAATCAGAGAAATAAAAGTACATTTGTAATAATAGAAAAGCTATTTTAAATTGCTATAATATTTCACAAAAAATCCCAAACTTTTGAACAGTAGCATTCTAATGCTATTCGATTGCAAAGAGCATATTGAAGGCCTTCAAAGACAGTCCTAAGATACTGCGCCTTTTAAACCAAACCAGCACTAATCATACATCCCAGAGCAAACATCTCTCAAGCACTGGAGCTCCATAATAACATAATTGCACTGCAATTGTGTGGACAGATGAAAGCAGGATTTGAGGTCCCATGATGTAGCCAACAGTCATATCTCTTCCAGGATATGACCTAAAGGAGCTCTTACCCTAGGGGAAGACAACAGCACTTTAACAACAGACCTCAGTGAATAATCTAATGAGTGTGTGGGCTGTTAGTCTGTCTTTCCTTATTTTCTCTGTGACATTTTCTCCCCCTGTGCCATTTATTCTTGTGCCCGTCTCATCTGCACTGAAAAAATCCATCTTCATCAGTGCTCTGATATCAAACACAGTCATGAAACTAACTCTTAAACCAACAGCTCCATAGGCTTGAACATTGTCTGTAATTTTTTCTGCCTCTCTCTCATTAAAAGCTAATCCCATAACTCTGGAAGCCTTGATCACTGGGCCGGCAGAAGAGTGAATGGGTTTCCATTTTAGAGTTTACATAATGGAGGTCATTCAGTGCAGCTCTCAGGCCAGTCTAGGACAGCTACAAAACAAATCCTGGCCTTTTGGTCTGTCATCCCGCAGTCAAAAGCCAATGTTCCTAATGGCAAGTTACAGTATTTATCCCTGCTGACCTAATCAAAGTGATGCTAAATCTGTTATGGCATGTGCAAGGATTCATCCACCATGTGAGTGAGTGAAGTGACAAAGTGGCCAAGTATGGTGTCCCATACTCATAATTTGTGCTCTGTATTTATCCCATCCAAGTGCACACACACAGTAGTGAACACGCACACACACACAGTAGTGAACACACCACCCGGAGCAGCGGGCAGCCACGTGCTGTGGCACCTGGGGAGCAGTTCGGGGGTTCATTGGTTGTGTGAATGTCATAAAACTTAGCCAACTTAAGCCCCTTTCACACTGCCATTCCGGCAAATATATGGGTAAAGTGTTCCGGCAATTGTTCCCGGGTCGCTAGATTTGCACTTTCACACTGCCAGTGATTTACCCGGGATATGTGCGTTGCTTTCACACACAACTCATGAAAAGATACCATAATGACACGTGACATCAGGGCGTGACGTGTAATGTACGAGTCGAAAACATTAGGCACGTTATACTTTCACTGAAGTAAGCAAAGGATCTCGGCGTCAGGCGCGGAAAGTGAGGAACTAACTGATCTCTGCCTTCACTACAGTTTGCCACATATTTTTTTCGGCGCGAACATTGATCTTCCTTCAAAACAAGCCAGTAAAAGAGTCACGCGATAACGCGTGTCATCACTTCGACACAGCATTAGATCTGGCTTTTGTTCACACAGCGCTCGTCCCGGGTTGAACCTGGCAATGGTACTAGGTCCCCGACCCGGTGTTCAATGCCGAAATCAATCCCGGGACGTTGGTTGCTTTCACACGAAGGTTGACCCGGCAGATGTTCCGGCAATATGCGCGGGTCCGCCATGCAGTGTGAAAGGGAATTTAGAGAACATAAAACTAATGTAACTGTCGTATTTTGGCATGAACATTACAAGATTAATTGAAAAAAACAACAATAATAAATGTAGACATTTTTGTATAATTTAGTTTAAATCTAATTTTATTTAAGAGAGAAAATATTAAGATTTTCATCTATGCATTTATTAAATCATGCAAGATAACCTAAAAAATGTCAAAAAACGTACAACAAAAAAACAAAGTCACGTCAAACACCCATATATGACCATTATCTAGCCTATTGTTCCTGTTAAGTTAGATAGAAGAGTAAGCATGTTGTTAATACCAGATGCCGTATAGCCACATTTAAGCTCACCTTGGGCGTATATGTGTGATCAATAACATCAAGACAGTAGGAGGGTTATCGCCAAAGGGGTCATATGCCGCACCTCTCGGGGATTCAAGCACTTAGAAAAAACAAGAAAGGCAACTAAAGAGGAAAGATGCAAAAAATGTTGTGTATTCAGGCAGGCAAGTCGAATAGTTTGTCCGAAACACAGACCCCTGACCCACTTCATTCCATAGCCTCATTAAAGCCAGAATCCCCCCAGAGTCACACTCCTCCAGAGTCCAGAAAACCAGTGTTATCCAGCTGACGCTCACTGTCTGCAGTTGTCAGCACGTTTGTGATTCAGCAGCCTGCATTACATGTGCTAATCCCATGGTTTCAGTACTGGGGATTGCGGTCGAGCGTAGTACATAATGAGTTTCCCTGAGCTCAACAGTTGAGTTGGACAAGCAAATATTAAAATCACACATGCTGATATTGGGTTATCAGGTATTAATAAAGCACCATTCAAATGTCCCCATGGTGATGATCACAATTGGCAAAATTATACTGAAAAGGACAAAAGATACTGTCTCAAAAACAGATACACTCTTAAAGAGTAAAGGTTTACACACACACAAAATACACATACACATTGCATAGATGTCTAACCTCTGACCCACATCCAACTTAATACAGATGAGTACATTAAAAATGGACAAACATAAATCAAAAGGTACAGTAACAAATTAGATGAAGAAATCATTCACAGTTTGTTTATGTATAGCTGATTAAATATGTAATTGTGTCACATGGCACACCCACAGGAAAAATGCACACCAGTCTCATTCCATTCATAACACTTCCTCAGTTGAGATCAGAACTTTACGGCTGTTCACCTGACTCACTTAGATAAGGGCCTGGGACGAAAAAGACAAAGGCACACACACTAGTTCATCTGAGGCTAAAGGGCAAGTATGTATCTTCACATGGCAACCCACACAACAAACTTTAACACAGCTACACTAGCTGAGAAAAACAGAAACAAACATCCTAAAATGTCTTCACATTTTTGATTTCTCTAAATCAGCACGCTCACCTCTCAGAAAGGCATGTCAGGAGCACATAGTCGCGTGAAATCCAGAAAGTGAGAGCTTTGTTGATCTCAGCCCTGAATGCTGCGGTGTGGGAAGCACGCA
>NC_039284.1:14219927-14285789 GCF_003368295.1 Carassius auratus
TTACACTTGCTCATCTCCATGTGAACTTGAATGGTTACTGCACAACGTCTCATATACTCAAAAGTCGGTTGCACATTATTTTACAGTACGTGTACTAACATGTATTTATAGTGTACTTAGTGTATTTATCTAAGAAAGTTCTGGTAACACAAGGTAACTACATGGGTAGGGTTAGGTTTAGGGGTAGGTTCAGGGTTAGTACCTAATTATTACATAGTTATTGTAATTACTATAATAAGTACATAGTATGTACATGAGGAACAGGACTGTAAAATAAAGTGCTACCCAAAAGTCTCTATAGAACTTTCCATGTACAACAAAACAAACTTGATAGAAGAACAACAAAATAGCCTTGTGATTTGCCATTGACAAATGAAAAACATCAATCGATCTACCAAGCGTAAATCATTTTTAAAATGACCAGTCAAAAATATAAACTAGCAATACATGACAATGCAAGAAATGATACAAATGTTTTGGAACATTTGTGACCCTGGACCACAAAATTACTCGTGTGTCAATTTTTTCGAAAATGAGATTCATACATCATCTGAAATAAGATGTATGGTTTATTAGTTTTGGACAATATTTGGCTGAGATACAACTATTTAAAAAAATCTGCAATCTGAGGGTGCAAAAGAATATAAATACTGAGAAAATCGCTTTTGAAGTTGTCCAAATGAATTCTTAGCAATACATATTACAAATCATAAAATTAAGATTTGATACATTTATGGTAGGAAATTTACAAAATATCTTCCTGGAACATGATCATTACTTAATATCCTAATGATTTTTGGCATAGAAGAAAAATTTATAATTTTGACCCATACAATATTTTTTGGCTGTTGCCAGCGACTTAAGACTGGTGCTCCAGGGTCACAATTAACAGTCCTTAATCTTGACAACAGATACAGCCAAATGATCCTAAATGTAAAAAAATTAAAATCTAAGCTATATCTAAGAGGAATAGTCTCTCTGCAGTTACGGTTCCTAATTACGGTATATTACTGATCAACAAGTCTGGACAAGAGACTTTGGAAACACTTCAGTCTTTATCGTTCATCTAAAAGACGGGACACAACCCACTTCAACGGACTTCACACTTCAGACTCTGGCCGATGTTCTGTCGTTCTGTCGCTCAAGACAAATGTCTTTTCAACAAGCCGGGAATCTGATTCTGTCAGATTACATACCCTTTTCCTGGGAGGGTGGCTGTCTCTGCCCCTCTTACGTCTCTTCAGCGTCAATACCAGTCTGTTCTCTTTAGCTGATCCAGGGTCAGCTGATGCTGTGAAATGATATAATGGGTGTCATAATTTTGGAATTGGAATTTTGAAATATTACCCACATTTGTTCAAACATGAATGAAAAGCTCATCAGAAACATGCTATAAAATTAATGTTACATTCTTAAGTGCTGGAAAAATGAAAAAGTTATTATTTTAAGTTAGTACTTAGTGGAGTATGTGTGTTTGAGAAATATAGACAAATAGCACATATCTTTAAGATGTTGGCATGTTTAACTAAAGAAAAGATTACAGATTAATTGCAACTAATCAAGTAACCCGTTTCTTAAATCGTAACTTACAGCGAGGAAAATCATTTTCCAGATCTGGCTGCTCTGACGACAAAGACGGGGTCCGAGCGGCTACCGGCTCCTCTAGTTCGGTCGATGGCACCGGTGGCTTCACGTTGACTCCAGGATCCTCAGTATCTGCCAAGCTGAAGGGTGTTGATCTGGCCTCTGACTCCAAATCACCACTGTAAGTGCTGCCCTGGTCTGAGCAAGACAATAATCCTCATCCAGTCAAATACTGAAGAACTGGAGGAGTTTATTGGGATAAGCAAATGGTCCAATAGTAATAAAATGTTTATGCACCGTGTGACGCAGGCTTGTCTTTTCCCTTCTCCACATCGTCGTCTTCCACTGAGCTCTGAGCAGGCAGGCTACATTTAGTGTCTTTCTGTTCGGGGGAGTCTTGAGATCCAGGGATGACCATGGGAACAGGCACCTGGGAGGTAACAGCACAAAAAGATTCAAGATGAGCTTTAAACTATAGGACAGAATCATTGTAGGTAATTACAAAGATGACATACCGGTAGAGGTAGGCCCAGTGGAAAGGGTGTGTACTGGGTGTATAGATGCATTGGTACTGGGATGTAAACTGGCATCGGAATGGGCACCGGCACTGGGACCAGCTTCACTCTCTCTCCATTTTCATCAATCACTGAGGACAGAGAAAATATTTCATTTCAACATATTTTACATTGCTTATGACTGTACGGAATAAGGTCTTCTGGCAGGCGTGACAGTAAGAGTGAGGCAGACCGACCTGTTTGGCACAGATTTGGAGGTAGTGGAGGCTCTGGCTGACACTGGACGCCCTGCTCTTCAGTAATCGGTCTGCACATGAGAGCTTTGTTCTTCAACGTTCTTCGATATGGAATAGCAGACACTGCAGCATCGGTTTGTGTGCTGGCCTATTAGAAATAGCATGAAATATAAGGGCTAAAAACAAAAACATCACATATTTGACAAAAAGAAGCACATAATGCAAAGTTTTTATAAAAACTACAATTTCATTGCCAATAGCAATACCAAAACTGAATCAAAAACTAATACATCAAACACCTTTATTTGTAATTATGCGTTTTATTTATGTACTCTATAATTGTAAAAAGTCTGTATAACTTTTATTTCAGTCACTTTGATAAATGCATCTTTACATTCACTACCATCAAAAGTTTTGGGGAATTTCTAGTCTCTAATATTTAATAAAAATACAGTAAAAAGAGTGATATCACAATTAATTTATTATTATTATTATAATTATTATTATGATTATTATTATTATTATTATTATTATTATTATTATAAAATATTCAAAAATGTAAATTACTTAATTACTCCAGTCTTCAGTGCCACATGATCCGTCAGAAATCATTCTAATATGCTGATTTAATGCTCAGGTAACATTTCTTATTATGAAAGTTATAAAACTTCATGCAGATTTCCTTCTTCAAAAATATATGAAAGTACATGGAGTATAGAGAAAAATGGCATATAAATTTTACACATTAATTAAAACAGTTGTGCTGCTTAATATTGTTTATATTGTGTTACATTTTTGAAGGATCCTATGAGAAATACAAAGTTAGATTAATTTAAAATAGAAATCTTTTGCAACATTATAAATACATTTACTTTATACAATTAAATGCATCCTTACTGAATGGTTCTTGCAGAAAAGGAAAAAAAAAACCCAAAAAACTACTTTTGACCAGTAGTATGTATGTTATGCAACCCTTTTCAACACAAAGTATGTGTGCATCAGTACTTACTTCCCCAATGTTTTTTGAGCTGGCATTGGAGGTAGGCAGAGCTCCTGCAAAGAAAATGTTAATAATGAAAACATTAATGAAAAGATTTAGATTTTGATTTAAAGAGACATCGAAAAAATACCTGTAAGAGCAGTATTTCCCGGTAATGTGGAGGCCAGTGACACCACACCACCAATTACAGGCATTTCTTTCGACAGAGATAATGGAGCTTGAACTGTAGTGGTGTTAGACACAGCACCTTAAATGATGATGCAACAAGAGTGAGTCCATCTCATAATAAAAACAGTTTTGACCATTCAGTTTTTACAGTACATATAATATTAAGCTCTTGAATCTGTTAAGAGTCTTTAATCAACAGGTTTCACTCCGCTAAATAAATAAATGTGTTAAACACAATGTCAACTGGTAGCACTACTATATTTTTAGATCAGTTTTACATATAGAGCTACATGGTGACTACCATTGCTTGCTGGCTGATGAGGGGTAATGCACTTTGAACAGAACTGCAGCAAACAGGACAGGTTACAGAAGTGTCTTGTTGTTCCATCCCAGACAAGGCTTTCCTTTAGTGAGCCCTGATTCTTACAGCCATGACACTTGGCCATCTGACAAAATGCATGCAGGAATGAAGCAAAAATATGAAACAATTAAAAAAAGATAATTGTAAGGCTTTCTTAAGGAAATAAAATGCCAGCTACAGCTAAAATCCATAATTAATGTTCTCTAACCTCATAAAAGAGCACGGTGTAAAGAGACATGCACTCCTCTGTGCAAAACTCCTCAAGTTTGCCCCCAAAGAAGTTCTGAATGGTTTTGTGGGTCATGTTTTGACAGTAGGCACAGACCCTGCATTGACCTCCATGTCGTTTGGCAAGGTCATGCTTGAAAAGCAGTTTACAGCCTATAAAAGAAGAAAGAATGAATGAAAGACAAGTAAATGTATGTGGAAAAGTGAGGCATAAACACCAACCATTATTTAGAAAAGTTCTCAATTTGATTTTGTTCACGATTTTACATTGTGTATAAAGTGGCCAGACAAGACTTCATTGTTTATTGTAAGCAAGTAAATGAAAATGTTTCAAGAAATGTAAAAATATTAATGTGAAACGCATAAGCCCAATAATAAGCAAAACAATAAAGATCACTAGCAGAACAGAACAAATGCCATTTTGTTTTTGTGACCCAATGTTAAAACAAAGCACGACGTAGGAAAAAAACATGGACGTGGTGTCCATGACGTCACCCGTAGATTTCTGAATAGCGTTTTTGAAGCTTAAAGTGGGCAGGGCAGATCATCGCCATCTTGGTAACACATAACCGTGCGTCACACCCTGATAATCAAAAATGGGGAAAGAGGCGGGAGCTGGTTGCTGAAACCACACCAACCTAGCTCGACAGCGGAGACAGCAACGCCGATCCACCTGTCACTCAAGTGGCCACACCCTTAATTATGCTTAAGGCTTAATTTAAACGGATGACTTATAAAAATAAAAACATATTCACAGTTGTCACTTATCATGAAGAGCAAAATTAGCTATATAGACCATAACCACTTATTGAACCAGGATTAAAAATTCTGCTGTAAAGTTGGGCAATTTACTAATTCTTTCCAACGTTGTGGTAAATAGTTTTCCAATTCGTTACCTCAGTTTGATTAAACTACTAAAATGAGGGAAAAAAATTTAAATTGTCGCCACAATTTACTACAACAAGGGAACAAATTAGCAAATCATGGCCACTGTAGTAGGAACCAGTTCTTAATTTATGGCCATGATATCAAAATTTCCGCCAAATGTCGAATGAAGGCTCCATTACGAATCAAGTAAAGATGTTTCACAAACCTTCACAACAGAAAGATCTCGGCTGCTTTTCGTATGTGATGATATCTTTGACCACTTTTTCTATTTTGCAGTACTCGCACAAAGCTTTCACGCTGCTTTCCCTCTTGTATGTGTCGCAACACGCTCGAGAACAGAACAACCCTGCGTGACCCTAAGAGAAGGAAAAAGTTTTTGAAAAACTACAAAAAGAATTAAAAAAAAAATAATAATGAACTATCTGGCCAATATTGTCTGACATTTATTAAGGAGGTGTTGTATAAATGTAACATCACACTTGCAATTGCGCTTTTGTTCTAAGTATCGGTATGGCTGTGATTTGGACACCGATTCAGTCATGTGACTGTTTTGGTAGACGTACCTTGAACTGGAAAACCTCAGGCTTTGAGCTGAACTGATTCTGGCACTGTTTGCACGTCAGCCGTACTGTGTCAGATGATGAGGGAGGCTTGATTGGCCATTGCTGCTGGGCGTCTTGTGAGTTAACCACAGCAGGAGCTGGCACATAAGTTGGAACTGGATTTTGAATGGATGGTGGTACGAAAGGTGGGGGAGGGTTGTGGTTTGGGCCAGGAACACTGGATGAGGTTTGAGTGGGCTGGAGATGGTCGGTGGTGGGTCGAGGTGGTGCAGCGCTCTGAGGCGGAGGTCCTTGTGAGTTTCCATTCATCTGGTTATGAGGTACAGATGCATTCAGTTTCTCCTATAGAGAGAGAGAAAAAAAGGAAAATTCACATCTGATTCACTATGACCGATATAATTGAGTGGTGGAAAGAAAGCAAATGAAGCTTTACACCTGTAATCAAGCAGGTGTATAGACTAAACACATATGTACTCAAATAATACTGGAAATAGAGACAAACAATTCAACACCTGGAATTTGCCCACACAGTCTAATGAGCAGAAGTTCCTGATGGACCCATCAGAAATGGCAAGGTGATACTGTGGAACGGCTAACTTCTTGCAAGTTGTGCATGGGAAAGAGGTGCCTAAGGAGTAGAGCAAGAAAGATTAGCAGAAGAAAACACTTTTTAGGTGAATCTCATAAAGCCTAATAAAGAATACATTGACAGTGCCATTTTTATTTAAAAAAGACTCAACTGATTGACAATTTTTATAATTGAAAAAAGTTATGAGATAACTTACATTTCAAATATTTACCTGTCAAACTGGGAGATGCTTGACTCAGGGCCACACATCTTTGAGAGCAGAAGAATTCTGTGACACCCTGTATGTTTGTCCCTTCCATCATTTGTTCAATATCTTTGATATCTTGGCAGTAGGGACAGTGAAGCCTCTTGCCACTTTTCTGCAACACAGTAAAAAAAAAAACAACAACAAAAAAAACAACAGCTATAAATCCGCAAAATTATTTTGTTTTAAAACATATTTTTGGGCTTTTCACTTCTATTGACTGCAAAGTTATGGGATTGGGCGACAAGTCAAATTCAAGCCTGCATATCCCACGGGACGTAAAAATGAATGAATCAGACCATGAATAACAAACACAGCTTGAGCAAAGAACTGCAATTTCATTCGGGTTATGTTGAGGTACCTGTTTGTAATTAGAGATGCATTCGGTGCAGCAGAACTTTTTAATACTATCTTCTATCTGAACCAGGTGATAGTTTCCTGAGGCCGTACAGTTGCCACAGTTCTCGCAGTAGCTCATGTAGAGGTTTCTGGAGGATCTGAAGCGTGCAAAGCATTCATCGCTGCACAGCTTGTGCACAGCACCCAGATGAGTCACTTCATGCTGAATCTGTAATGCAAAGAAAAACAATGCATGTCTTAATCACAGCATTTAACTGAATGGATTCCAAGTTGCATTGACATTCTATGACTTTGCAGTGGACTAAAGAGATGTTTACACAAGAACTGTGTGACAGTTTTCAGCATCTCGCATCATAAGTGTTACGTTTTTAAGACAGAATGTCATGTTAAAGTCAGAGGACAATTATTTCTTTATACTCGTTTTCCTCTTTCATGCTCGTGAATGTTCCTCTAGACACATATGTGAGCTCAGTGCTGCAACAGCTGGCTGATCAAATAACTGAAATGGAGCAAATGTACCCAGATCTTTAATAGATCACTGGAGCTGTATTCCTCTCCTGCTTCAAATGCTCCACTATCAGACACCACTGGACTCTTGCTGGATCCTCTTCAGTTTGCATACATAGCAAACTAGTCTGTGGATAATGCAGTCAACATCGGACTGCATTATATCCTGCAACATCTTGATAGACCTGGGACTTTCTCGTAGACTTCAGTTTGGCCTTTGATACCATCATGTCTGACCTTCTCTCAGACAAACTGACCCAAGCTCTCCATGCCCACCTCCATCTGTCAGTGGATCAGCAGCTTCCTGACAGGCAGCAGCTATTGAGGCTGGGTAAACTCACATCTAGGACTCACAATCAGCACTGGCACACCTCAGGGATGTGTGCTCTCCCCACTGCTCTTCTCCTTGTATACGAATGTATGCACTGCAAAAGACCCCTGTCGAGTTCCTGAAATTTGATAGATGATACTACCATCAACAGCCTCGTACACAACGGAGATGAGTCTGCTTACAGACAGATTAAAGAGCTGGCTGCCTGGTGCAGTCACAACAACCTTGAGCTGAACACGCTCAAAACAGTGGAGATGATTGTGGACTTCTGGAGAAATTTGCCTGCACTCCCCCCACTAACCATCATGAACAGCACTGTAGCAACAGAAGAGTTATTCAAGTATCTGTCAGGACCTGAAGTGGGAACTCCATTGCTAAAAAGTACTTCCTTTGCCAACTAAGGAAATTCAACCTGGCACAGGAGCTGCTGAAACAGGTCTACTCAGCCATCACTGAATCCGTAACTGTCTGGTTAGGTTCAGCTACCAAATCAGACATCAAGAGACTACACTGACAGTCAGTACTGCTGAGAAGATTGGTTCCCTGTTTGTCCAATCTACAAGATCTTTACACCTCCAAAATTAGGAAAAGGACTAAGAAAATCACTTTGAACCCGACAAACCCAGCCCACTCTCTATTTCAACTGTTGCCCTCTGGTCGGCAGGCAACATGGCTTATTTTACCTTCAATGGTTTATTTACACTTCTCTGGTGAGACTATTTTTTTTAAATGAACATACTCAGTACATTTATGATTGTTAAAATCTAAACTATAAAAAAACCCTCAAAAGCTTATCAAATTGTGCAAGAGGCTCATTAGCTCATAATGCAAGATAATGACGCAAAAAATCATCTACAAGATAATTGCCCCCTCAGGTAGGATTATACCATGTTGAGGGCCATAATTCACCCATGTCTTTTTTTAATTGGTTTTGAAAATAACATCTTGTACTCTTTATTCCAAAAACTGAATGCATTTCATCAAAGTGCACTAACAAAAACCTACTTCACAATCTGCATTTATCAAAAACTATTCAACCCATAAGGGAGAAACAAATTATGCAAAAATCAAAACAAAACAATGTTTGTTTCATCTAAAATTACATTGTGAATAATTTAAGCCTTACCTCTTTCACCAACTTACACACGCCGCATTGTGTATATAGATCTGGAGTTGCATCTTCATATCTGTTTTTATAAATACTAAGACAAGCTTGGCTGCAGAACTCCTTTAGTGTGTTCATAGAGCCCACGGGGATTGTTATCAAGTCCTTTAAATTGACAATGACCCTTTGAAACAATAAAGATATTATTTTAAAAAATGATCACATACCATTTGTATAAATGCATTAAATTATGCATAACCAAATTTTTGAACCATTATCAATCATAATCAATTTCCAAAAAATGTATAGGTTGCTGTTCTGTCTTAAAGTGATAGTTCACGCAAAATAATAATAATAATAATAATAATAAAATTTCTTTAACTATTTATTCACTTCATCATACCAAATTCAAATATTTCTTCCTTGGAACATAATGGTAATTTTTTAAAATTTTCTCAGCTGTTGTACTCCACACAAAATTATCTCCAAAAATGACTATGGATCATTATGGGTCAGATTTTATTAAAAGCTTGCATTATTGCAAGCTCTCTTTTGGAGTACTCTACTGTCAGGATTTACTAATAACATGTAATGAAAAATCTGCAATGAAAGACACTTCTTTTTTTCTTTTTTTTTTTTAGCTGACCTTATTGCATGTGCATTTGTAGTAGTGTCCCTTTTAATTAATGGGAGGAGCGTATTTAAATAAATCATGCAATGTGTTTACTAGGGTGATTGACTTAAGGTTAAAGCCCTGTCCTTGGGCGTTTGCGATGGTCATTATGGAAGTGAGCTGGCGGTCTTTATTATTTTGCACATTGTCAGAAGGTCATCTGCAGAACTTTCCACTCCCAATGGCCCTTTTATTGAATTGGGAGATGCATTTGCGGTTTAATAAATCTGGCCCTATATGTTTTTATTGTATGAAAAATAACTACTTAGATTTTTTTATCAACTTAATTTGTGTTCCACAGAAGAATGACAATAGGTTTGGAACAACAATAACCATTTAAGGGTAAACTATTAATTTAACACATTTTTTCAGTTATCTATACAATTAATAAAGTGACAGAAGATGGATTCACTATATAGTAAACAACAAAGTATATATATATATATATATATATAAAAATCATTAGAACTCACTTAAGGCAGAGGTGGCAGGTTTTCTTAGGGGCAACGATGGGGGTAAACTGAACTGATGGTAAACTGAAACTAGTTAGACACACAGTGGAGCAAAACAGCTGGTTGGAGCCTTTTCGCTGGAATGCAGTTTGACCTTTCTGGAGGACTTTGGAACAGCCTGAGCAGCAGATCCTCACTGTGGGTGGAGGAGCATGGATCTGGGGTGGCTGTGGAGGAGGCTGTAGGTGAGTTTGGGGCATCATGGGCGGCTGCATTCGGGAGCGAGTGGGGATCTGAGGATACATCTGGGTCTTGGGTTGCAGCCGGAGTTGAAGCGGAGTTTGGGATTGGGCTGGCAGAAGTATAGTAGTTCCTCTGAGTGGAGCAGCATTCTGGGACATTACTGAGAATGAAGATGCATGGGAGGGGGCCATAGATGCTGTATGAAATAACAAAAGTTGTTTTTAAGTTAAATTAATTTCTGTGAATAGGTTCAAAGTGTCAGTTTCAAAGAGCGGATTCAAAACTAATTTCTATGCACAGAAATGTAATAGAAATCAAACATTATAATATAACATTAGAAATCCCTTCACTGTCACTTGAGGAATTTAATGTTCCCTTGCTGAACATTAAACATAAGACATTAGAACATTTAACTTGTGTCTTGAAAGTTGTTTCATTAAACATTTTTGCTTTAATGGCTGGTTGGAGACATTTTGTTTTCTTAAAATTGATTTTTTTTTAAGCAAATACATAAATATTGAGATCTTTATCAACCATCATTAAAAAGCTGAAAATTACTGATATATCACCCAGACAGAGTTATCACTGATGGCAACAGTAAAGCTGTTGATAAACAGTGATGTGATGGAAGCAAAATCTTTATGCACTCACCAGAAGAAACTGTATCACTGCTGTTTCCGCTGACAGAGAAAACAGAGCTAATCCTCAATTCATCTGATGCAGAGGAGGCCTGAAATGATTCAAAAGGAATTTATTACACATGACATATGTTTTTACAACAAATTGAACAGCACAGAACCAAATCTTACCTCATTCTCATTACTTTCAGAACTGTCAAGCTCCTGTTTAACACTGCTCATGTCGGACTGGGGCATTAAAGCTTTATCATATTCATCATCAATAGGCTCATCCTTAATACTTATTACAGGCGAGTAACTTGTTTCTCTGCCTGCGCATTCAGAAGGGAGCTCCGGCTGTAACCAGGAACAAAAAGCACTTTAATCAAACATCACAGTCCTATTTAACACTGAAACAACACCACTAATCGGCAGCCAAAACTGGGAAATAGGAATAAAACTATCCTTCACTTTTGACCACATACATTCAGCAGCTATTTCATTAGGCCCACCAGTGCAAATGCTCGCTAATGCAAATATCCTTCAGCACCCTGCTGTGCAGAATTTAAAGAAATATTTCACCCAAAATGTTAAATTCGCTTAATTTACTCATCTCTCTGGCCATCCAAGATGTAGAGTTTGTTTCTTCATTGAAACAGATTTGGAGACATTTAGCATTACATAATTTGCTCACCAATGGATCTTCTGCGGTGAATGGGGGCCGTAATGAGGGTCCAAACCAGCTAATAAAAACATCACAATAATAAACATGACTGCAGTGCATCAATTAATGTCTTGTGAGGCTAAATCTAGATGAATCAATCATTAAGACATTATTTTTATACTGTTGCTTCTAGCCTCTGAAGTACTCTGAAAATCCACCGACAGAACTGTTTTCACCTGGTGTTCGATCTTTGAATATTTCTCTCCTTACTCAAATGAGAATTTTTTTTATTATGGATAGATATTTTAGTCAGAAACAGTGGGTTAAAATGAAAAATGCCTTAATGGTGTATTTGTTTCTTATATACCCACTGCTTTTCACTTCACAAGACATTAACTGATCAACTAAAGTTTTGTTTGTTTGATTATTCTGATGTTTTAATCAGCTGTTTGGACTCTCATTCTGACGGCACCCATTCACTGCAGAGGATCCATTGGTGAGCAATTGATGTAATGCTGAATTTCTCCATATCTGTTCCTAAGAAGAAAAACTCATTTACATCTTGAAGGTGATGGTGAATAAATTTTCAGCAAATGTTCATTTTTGGCTGAACTATTCCTTTAAGATGTTTTTGGATAAAAATGAGTCAATATTTTAGAATAAAGTGGCCACTGAGTGCACATTTCTATTAACATCCCCTTGTCTATGTTTTTCCACCTATACTTACATTAGCATCACTTCGCGATGACTCAATTCTAAGTTCAGACTGCACGTCTTGGATATCTGACAGAGGAGGACAAAAGTAGCATTTTTACACATGTAGTTCCATAATTATCTTAACATGTTGTCCAGCTCATCATAACTCCAGGCTAAATTATTCAGAAAAAAAACAAAAAAAAAAACAGCAGAATTACAAAAAAAAACCTTTTACCTATAATAGTGTCTGATAAAGGGGTCACGGGGGTGTCCTCAGAAACCTTCGCTCTTTCCTCATCCATTTCTGAAGAGCCATTGATAGATGAGCTGTTCTCTTCTGTAGTCCAAAAGGATCCCAATTTAAAAAGAGTCCAGATTAGTTAACCTACATTCTGATTTATAGTTAAATCATTAAAGAACTATTTCCTTTAAAAAAACAAATAATGATTTACTGCATAGTTATATTGAAAACAATGGATCTCATTCACTTATAATGGCACCGATTACTTGTATGTTCACTCACAGATCAAATTGTCACAAACAACAACTTGCGTATATGCACATTAATTTATTCTTAACCCCATTCCAATGTTCCATCCTCTCAGAATTTGGACTTTTGAAATGTATGAAAGTTATTGGTGAATTATGACTTGTTTGTGAAAATCTGTACGCAGATTTCAGGCACAAATTTGCGTCAACACACACTTAGTCAATCAGACCTAATATAATTGCAGAAACCTTCCAGCATATGACAGTTTGCTCAGTAAATTCATTTTCAAACTCACCTGCATCTGCACCGCTAGTTGGCACTCCATCTTGACTTTCGTTTTTATCATCGCTGTCCCTTTCCATCTGTTCCAAAGCTTTCTGAGCAAAGCTACTGTCTATTTCCCAATCATCTTCATCTGTTCCAAAGACTGGAAGTCCATCGAGCTCATCATCCACTGTCTGACCACTGCTGCTCTCACCCTGACCAGCAGATGTCTTGATTTCAAGCTCTAAAGGAGATAGAAAAAGCAAAGATGGTTTAATACACCAACATGTGAGAAGAAACTAATAAAAACTAACTAAAAGAAACACCAGATGGAGTTCCAAGTGGAGGGAACTGAAGTGAAATTGAGGTATTTAGTGTCTTACCTGAGGACTGGTCCATCTGGCCAGATCCGCTAACAGAGTGCCGGCTTCATAGAATACAAAAGACATGGAAGGAGTGAAATTTTTAGTTTTGGGATCAACATAGCAAATAAAATTTAAGGAACAAAAGGTCAGTTGACATAACACACACTTCTTTTTTTTGATTGTAGCATTAAAGTCCCCGTGAAACGGAAGTTGCAAACGGCTTTTCTCCAGTGTTGTGACGTATTTCCGAGAGAAACGGAATAATAAATGAGGAAAAATAATGGGCGTGGCTTATTTTCCAACTAGCACCTGATTGGCTCTAGATAAGTAGGTGTGTTCAATTGCATGAGACATGGTTCATTTCAACTCACCGTCGTCAAACTTTGTGAGGTACCAACGGTCTACACTGACGGGACAGCGTTATCTGTTAATGACAGATATTTCAAGAACCCCATTACGTGTTCTGTCCTGTTTTTGGAGTATTCGCGCGTGAAGTGCTTCGAGCACATCCGTGAACACTCTGTTATCCCTCCTTCCTCGAAATGTAATAATATCGATCCATCTGGACCGTAACGAGGAAATTTTAGGGAAAGGGAAAAGTGTTCCGTGAGTTCCACAACCAAAAATGCACCTCCTCGCCATCTCTCCTTTCACGCGCTGTCAATGCTCGCAAACACACAGGCAGCCTGTCTACTGTCAGTTGGAGGGGCGTGGTTACGGATTAAGCAGACGCCCAATTCCTCAAGCCTACGTCAGATGGAGTCAGACTTTCAGACAGACTTTGGAGTCAGACTTTCAGACTTTAGTCCCCATACATTTCATACAGAATAGAAGTTTCACATTCACAAGAGGAAAAAAAAAATTCATGTCAAGAAATTGAAATAAAATAAACGTTAAAATTAAATGTTAAAAGCTGTTTTATACATATAGCTGTGCAACATAGCTTCATTTATGGTAAACTTCATATTTCAAATAAATAGCTAAACAAAATAAAAGTTGGCAACAAACATGGAATGAGTAAGAACCGGTGAACCTTTTTCTTCAACGGTTTATTGAATCGAACCGTCTGAAAGAACTACTGGTGATCCGAAAACCAATGCAGCTCGTGAACGAGTCATTATCTGACTCGGCTCACCATTCATCTTCAGTTCTCTCTTCACAGCAGTTCAGTCAGTGTACTATTTGAGTAAATGAATTACTCCGGGATATTGGTTTGTTTTAACTCAGAGGGAGTGTCAGCCACATTAAAAAAGTTAACAGTTTAAGTCATTTGTGGATTAATGCTTATTGGAGATGCGAACGGTTTTCAAACGATTCAGTTTGATTTGGTGAACTGGTTCAAAAAGATCCGGTTACATCGAATGATTCGTTCGCAAACCAGATAACACAAACTGCTTTGTTTTGAACTCATTCTCACAACAGACCCGAAAGAGATGACAATGCTAAATAAAATCATAGTTTGTGCTATTTTTCAACTAAAATGTATTTTTGATGCTTCAAAAAATTCTAACTGACACTCTGATGTGACATGGACTACTTTGATGATATTTTTCTTACCTTTCTGGGCATGGACAGTTTACCATACACATAGTTTCAATGGAGGGAAAGAAAGCTCTCGGACTAAATCTAAAACATCTTAAACTGTGTTACGAAGATAAATGGAGGTCTCACGGGTTTAGAACGACATGAGGGTGAGTTATTAATGACATAATTTAGATTTTTACTTTGAAGGGGGGGTGAAATGCTATTTCATGCATACTGAGTTTTTTACACTGTTAAAGAGTTGGATTCCCATGCTAAACATGGACAAAAGTTTCAAAAATTAAGTTGTACGTTTGAAAGAGTATTTTTGTTCCCAAAACACTCCTTCCGGTTTGTCACAAGTTTCGGAAAGTTTTTTTCGAGTATGGCTCCGTGTGACGTTAGATGGAGCGGAATTTCCTTATATGGGTCCTTAGGGCACTTCTGCCGGAAGAGCGCGCGCTCCCGTATAGCGAGGCTGAGCAGCACAGACATTTCACTGATCAGAGCGATTCACTGATCAGATCGAGAGCGCTGCGAAAAGTCACAAAAGAAGTGTGTTTTTGGTTGCCAGGGCAAGACAACCCTGCACAGATTACCAAAAAAAAAACAGCATTAAGGGACCAGTGGATGGAGTTTATTTTTACAGAGCATCAACGGAGTTGTGCAAGTGTTTTTGTTTGTTCCCTGCATTTCGAAGATGCTTGTTTTACAAACAAGGCCCAGTTTGACGCCGGGTTTGCACATCGTTTATTTCTTAAGGATGATGCAATCCCAACGAAAAAGGGTCAGGATCAGTTTCAGCCTCGGGATCTGATTCTGGATCATAAATAAACGGCTGAATCTGACTGTAAGCCATGGTTTGTTTTGGATGATGGTTTTTCCCTCACGGTAATGTCACAGCTTCCACATGCTCTCAACGCAAAAGCCTACTGGCGCTCGTGATTCTTTAGCTCCGCCCACACGTCACGCCTCCAGCCGGTCGTGTTTTTCCGGGAAAAATCGGTACAGACTATCTTTCTCTTATGAATATAATAAAACTTACAACTTTTTGGAGTTATGAAGGATGCAGTACTACTCTATAGGTACTCAAGATTAACAGGATATTGAGTGAAAATGAGCATTTCACCCCCCCCCCCCCTTTAACCAAGAGTATGTTGCGGTCCATTCGCTATTAAAAGTGCATCTTATCAGTTAACAGTACGCCTATGGGTGTATCCGTGTATTTATTAGGCAGGGTCGAATGAAAAAGCGGGACAGATGCTCAATTTGCATGAGGCGGGAAAAAGGGTAAAATTGCTGTGCAATACAACGTAAAGCGGGACAGGTGGTCACTCTATAATCGCGCAAGTTATTCAGCCAATAAAGTGTAGGCCTATGTATTTCAAATTTATGTTTAGTACTATATAGATTACAAAGGTTTAATTTGCATATTTATTTCAAACAACCAGATCGACCGCGACCCGAATATCATTAAAAATATTTTTGGATGACTTGTAACTGAGGGCAACCACGTGTGACCGCAGGCACCCGCTCATTTTGGATCAACCCGCGCATCACTGGCACTTACACTACCAGGCATCTTTCCCATCCATTCAGTGATTTATATTCAGTTTTATACTGAAGCCTAGCTAATTCATTCCCATGCCATATGAATCCCAGAGAGATCCAAATGAATCTGACAGCAAACATGCACTCTCAGCCTCGTGTTCACGCTTCGATCTCGGTGACATTACGTGGGTTCACTGCTGGAACACACTAATGATAATAGATTTTTTTTTAAATGATGCAAAATTAAAGTAAATGTTATTTTTCTAGTTAAAAAGAAAGAAGATGCAAGGGTTTATGCAATTGCAGATGAGTCCAGTTTTATTACATTTAAGATAATGAAAATGTGCAGTGTTTCTACATGGTAAATTACACCGACATAGCTGTATATCTTTAAAAAAGTTATACACAGCAGGATAAAAAAAAAACAGGAAAAGTATTGCTAATATAAATAAAATAGGCAGTTGATGACAGTAGTCAACAGGTAATAGTTTTGCATTTATATTCAATAATTTGTTCCAGGATGCTTTTTAGGAGGAAACAAATTTAGGTCAATTGAAAAGGTTACTGCAGGAATCAGGCCTTATTTATGGCTAGTTTATTACATTAATGGTTCCATGCTTGTTTCATTTTTTTTTTAAGAATTTTTAATCTTCTAGTAAAATAACTTTAGGAACAATGGAATACAGTTTTTTTAGGTTACCCCAAGCGCAAAACAGCGGTATTTGGAGAAGCTCTCAAGCGGCACAGAGACCTGGACCATTTACCTCCATGCACACATATGGACATTGGGAATTATATATTTTTTGGTTTAAGTTACTACACAATGCAGGAGTTTAAAAGCCACAAGTCTTTGGAAAGTTACGAGGCTTTGAGTTTATTCACATGCGTTTTAGCGTATTGTAATTACATTGCATTTAGAATGCACTTCTTGACCAAAATGACAAAGTAATTAACTGCGACTGAACACTAGATTATAACGAGATGTTCAATGTATACGAACGTTTTTCAACATGTTTTGATCTAGGGTAAAGCTGTGTATGTTTAGTTATAATTTGATTTTAACCAAATGACACGTACTGTACCAGGTTTTTTTTTGTTGGGGGCTGCAAAGTGGACAAACCAGTTCTGGGTTAGCTAGGGTAGTTAAATATGTGATTGGGAGATGTAAATGTCCGGGTTAGATTAAAGCCATTAACAGCGTGAATGCAAAGTGACTTACATTGTAAACAATATAATTCCCAATGTCCATATGTGTGCACTGAGGTAAATTGTTCAGGTCTCTGTGCCGCTGCAGGGAGCTGCCTGAGAGCTTCTCCAAACACCGCTGTTTTGCGCTTGGTGTGAGCTTGTTCCTGTAAGGTCCCCTTTCTTTCGCCTTATGTTTTTGCATTGCTTTACTTCCTTCCTTTTCTTTCGTGTATTCATAGATCCGTCTCGATCTGTTCCGCCGACAAAATAAATGCGCAAAAATTGAAGCACTCTGAAATGTTTAGTCGCGCCTCTGTGAAGTTCTGAAGGCATTGCCCCTGGCAACAGATAGCGTATCCTGCCATCAGGGCCGACCGGCTCAGACCCCTCCTAAATCAACCCAAATCGGCACGTGACTCCTCAATCTCAATAGCTAGCTAATTATCAAACGCAGCTACGGTTAGCCATCGCTAACATTAGCACGTTTATCGAACAGCCTTGGATACATTTCTATGTTATAACTTCCCGAAAACAAATACACAACCAAATAAAACAAACTTCTAGCGAAATACTAACAGCATCTAACTTACCAATCCAAAAGAAATGTTGCAAGTTCGGAGTCAAACCTCATTTCTTTCAGGTCCATCAGTTGTCTCCAGCGATTAAAAGCAGTGCCGATGTTTACTCTGGTTCGGCTCCTTTTCTTATCGGATTTGATTTGTGATTCCGAGCGCGGTTGTTTCCCTGTAGCGGGTGGTCTCTTGCCAAGGGCTTGAGACATCATTTCTCTCTCTTCCCTGAACTGAAATGAAGTACTGTGCTGTACTTTCCACATGATTGACATCAGGTTAAGGCACACCCACAAGCCGTGCGAGTTATTCGTGTATTGCAGGCAGGCTGGTGGTTATGTTGCCCACATACCGCCTCCCATGGCCGAAACTGGTATTACGACACCTGTCGGGCCGGGGCTAGTAATGCTAATGCTAATTAAGGTTGATATCTCGGCAGCACTATAACTTGACATTTTTTTAATGACATCATCGCCCTTATTTCTTCTCATTCTTTTGATGCGTGTAGGTCATGTTATGGATATTTTTACCTCAATTTTTGCATATGGCACCTTTAAAGAAAACGTTTTAAAAATCCTTTCAAGAGAAAACACTTCCGGAACCAAGGGTGCTGAAAAAGTGGGACAGACATCATTATTTTTCAATAATCTGTTACACTCTGAAGTACGTAACAATATATCACTACAACCGTTTTATTGTGACACTCCGAATATTGTAAAGATTTTATCAATTATGATGGAAACATTTATTGCATCGAATCCTTGGTAAGAACAGGTGAACGGGATTTGCTTTTAGCCATTAATATTGTTAATATCGCTACAAATTTTACACATACTTTATAACAAACCAGTGTAAACAGAGGAGCCTAATAAGAGATCATTTGACGTACCCGATTCTTCAATAGAGCCTCATACCAAGCCACATGCTCTTAGCATCTTACCAGATGCTCTTTTGGTTCTTTTGTTGGAAGATAAAAAAAAGGACGACTGGGTGTTTTTTTTTTCTGGTTCAAAGTGTTCAACCAGAGTCTCAGAGCTTGACTCTCCTTTGGAGGAGGATGCAGGTAGTACAGGGATCCACAGGTACATTCAGCTCGTAATAGAGGACTATGTGCAAACATTCCTGCTGTAAAAACCCTCGTCTTTTCAATTATTATGGCACCTTTTAAAAACATACAATACTTGACATTGCTGAAACGAATAGACTCACTTCTACTAAACAAGTGCCAGGGTTTAGTCTCATCAGCCGAATCGCCCAGGTAAGAGTCATAGACAGTAAAAGAAAGGTAAGAGTCAACAAAAAGAATATGATGACGTAAAATTCTTCAGTGACAGCCTAACGCACCAAATGACGTATTTCCGGTTCCCTGCTTGAAAGTACGGGTGTGACGTCACAGAGGACTGAGAGTGCAGGTCTGCAGCTAGAACACATACACACCTCAAAATAAACTAAAATGAACCGCATTGGTGTATATACAAATTTATTTCAATATCAGTGTCACCAGTATTGCCACTTAAACCAACCCACGCGTGCACACGTTGTTCAACAGCTGCTGCATGAATCTGCATTGAGAGCTGTCTGCTGCAAACTCCCTGCATGCATTGCTTTATTCCATCATGCTAATAATACAATCCAATATTTTTTTAAAGGCGATCTCGTGCGCTCGTGATCGCGTATTTATGGTTTTACCAAGAGAACTGAGGACTAAACTACTGATCATCAGCATCGTACTCCCAGACCCGCGTTGTGCATTAGCATTAACGCTAGCGGGCTACATATGAGAGGGAACAGAGAGGAAATGATGCTTTACCTTGAAACAGATATGCGTGAGGGTTGTAAATGTATACTTACGAAGAGATAAATATCAGCTGTCAAACAGGGGGTTTCATGCGTTCTCGTGATGTTTTAAAAGTCTTTCAATCTTCACTGTTGTTTTGGACGTACAAAGCCTTTTGCCAAAGCAACAACTCGAATCAAGCTACTGCTGCTTCCAGACAAATGTTCTGCTGCACCCAGGTGTCCAGGAGGAAGAGTGCAGGGACTTAGACACCTGATCAAAAATACTAAACACATAGATGGATGATGTCTTAAACTTTATCTGTATGATATTAACTCGCTATAATAATGGGATTGATGTGGATTGAAGAGGTAATATATATATGTATAATAAACAAAACATATGAACAGGAGGGCACAAGTCATTATAACAAGGATGAGACTTGAACACACAGGACTGAATGCATCAATGTTTATTACTGGATTACATGAGAATGGTTTAAATGAGTATTGTGGGGAAAAAGAAACAACAGAGCATGTAATATCTCCCTGTGAAAAATATGACAAAGAAAGAAAGGAATTACAATTCTGAAATAAAAAAGGGAAAGGTAAATATGGATTTGGGGTACTTCTTATATAGGCTGCTAATAAAATAGATTTATAGTCCAGGGTTGAGCGAAAGGATTTAAAATCAAACAGGGATGCTGTAGCCTGATCCGGACTTTAGGAAAACAGGGAAGCATTCTGGAGGAGCTGGAGACACCTGGGAATCGGGTATAGGGAACTAAGGGAAGAGTTTCACATTTATGAAGAAATATAATTATGTTATTTTTATTTTTTTATTGCTTTATTTGTTTATTTTTACACGTGCATAAGTCATTTTGAGGATAATAGCTAACATGACTGCACAACAGTAACGTTACATGGAAGGTGGCGCTATGAATTTAGATTGTCATGTGCCAAAAACTAGAGAACAAGAAGAAGATTATTCTACTTCCGGTGTCCCCCCTGCCATTTGAAGGCTCTAGCAGTTTGTGGCTTTTTCCAAGCAAAATCAATCATACATCTCTTAGCTTCTTTAAATAGGTTTTCCAGTTGAAAGGGATGTTTCGTAGAAAGCTTACAGCCTTAGAGTATCACAACCCAACCGGATTTGACTGTAAAGGTAGGAAGTGTATGACGCGTTGCCACCTCATGCTCCTAATATAAATAATGTGCATTAACAATAATAATAAGTAAGCATCCCACTATTGTAGGTTTGAAATTGACTGTCTGAACTAGTCCCTTTTTATCAGTTAGTCTGTCATGTTGCTTTAGTGCTGTATTGCTATCGTGATAATGGAAATGAGGGCTACGTCCATATGAAAAATGTGTGATTAATATCGTATGTGCTGCTTACCCAGATGAAACTGAATTCAGAAATGTCATAGTTTGGCTGGAAGATCAAAAAATCAGACACTACAAAATCGAGGAGCGGGGAAATCTCAGGAATATTCCAAGCTCGGACTGGCCTAAACATTTTGAAAAGGTGAGACTGATTTATGTTTATATATTTGTAAATGTCTGATGTCTGTTTGTATGCTTAAAGGAATTCATACCTTTAAGTTCATCATGTACTTTGTTATTATATATAAATGCATGTATGTTCGCAGTACCTTCAAGATGTGAACTGTCCATTCAGTGTTCAGGAAAGACAGGAGACCGTCGACTGGCTGCTGGGTCTTGCGATCCGTTTTGAATACGGGGACAATGGTATGATTATTATTTATTTGAGAGTATAACCGTAGTTCTTTTATTGGCTGATACAACATTCAGAGAGAGTAGGTCTGCACATATTAATTACACGATACAATAATGACATTTATAATGTTACAGAAGATTTCTGTTTCTAAAAAAGACTGCTCTTTTGAACTCTTTATTCATCAAATAATCCTGAAAAATTATATCATGGTTTCCACAAAAATATTAAACATCACTGATCATATTAAGACATTTCTTGTTCATCAAATAAGCATATTAGAAAGACATTAGACATTAAATGAAAATTCAGCTTTCATCTTCATCACAGGAATAAAATGCATTTTAAAATATATTCAAATGGAAAACATTCATTCATTTAACTAACTGTTTTTGAAATCTTGGTGAGCATAAAAAACTTATTACAAAAACATTGAAAAAATCTTACTAACCCTAAACTTTTGAACGGTATCGTATGAATAAGAAAATTTAATGAACACTTACACACTATTTGCTGTCAAAAAGAAAGAAAAAAAATTAATTAGCTAAGTGAAAACAAAATGGCCAATTATTATTATAACATGCTTATTCTGTCCTTTTTATTGCTGAGACTTTCATTTGAAATAAATAATGATCAATCCCACACCACTAGATGGCAGGATTTGCATGTAACTTGCAGCTGTCCCACACATTTGATTGCACAATCTTGATTCCATTTATGCTCAGAAATACTTAATGCATTGCAAGATCTAGCTAGATTTTCTACCAAATAATTTTGACAACTTGAGACCCCTTGTTTGCATTTCACTGACACTTATGTTTTTTTTTTTCTTCACAGTGGAGAAATATAAAAACTGCAAACCTGCAACAGAGGCCAGTGATGCTCAAAAGTCTGTGGACCCATTAATTAATCTGGACAGTGAGTATTCCCTCCTCTGACCATCTTTCCAGTCTCCAGGCTTGTTGTTATGAGACGGAGGAGGCCAGTTAAAATAACCACCTTGAGCACTAAAGTGGCTTTCCAAGCATGTCTGAATGAACTGATTACACATCCACCTCTCTCACTCACAATGAGTGGACCGAATCGAGCCAGTGACCCACAGCTGGAGGAACACTACAGAAGTCATCTGAATGAAGGGTTCACTGAACCGAAATATTGGGCTCTGCTGTTGTTGTTTTTCTTGATTACTGTCTTGGTCTAAGTGTTTGGTTTCTGTGGAAAATTTGAATCTGGATTTCAGCACTCACAATTATGTTTATAGCTTGCAATTTTAACTTTTTTCCCTCTGAATTCTGTGTTTGCATCATTTTTGTTTCCGCCACAGAATAAAAAAAAAAGAAGATATTTGCCACTTTTTACATCTCAGTTCAGACTTTTTTTCCTCACAGTTTGGACTTTTCATCTCGGAATTGCAACTTTATATCTCAGAGTTTTCTCAGAATTGTGAGGGGGTAAAAAAGTTTAAATTGTGAGACGTAAGCTCAGAATTGCAAGAAAAAAATATTTTATTTATTTCTTTAAATCCATGGTACTGTAGGGGCAGATACAAGCAACACACACATCCATATCTGGCACGTCCCCTTAAGAGTTAGTTTTGTTGATGCGTAGTATAGAGTTCATCGGTTGGTTCAACAACAGTTTTGCACTAGAAAAAAATGTTTCAAATAATGTGTTGGACTGAAATTCATTGATTTCTCTCTTTAGGCAACAATCCAGATTTTAAGGCTGGTGTATTGGCTCTTGCTAATCTACTCAAAATCCAGCGGCATGAAGACTATTTGATAATGCTTAAAGTAAGTATCTTATTTGTGCCAATAGTATGAAACATTAGTCTATATCCAGTGCATTTTAAACTGAAATGATTGTTATTTCTCATCACAGGCCATTAGGATCCTGATACAGGAACGTCTGACTCCTGATGCTATTGCAAAGGCCAGTCAAGCAAAAGAGGTAAGCATTTAATGGCGAAAATGAAATGAAATCAATCTGCTAGACTTCTTAAAACTGGATTTATATACACAACTACAGAAACGTATAAAAGTTTGGAAAAAAAAAATTACTCCTGTCTTCAGAAATCAAATTATAATATGCTGATTTGGTGCTCAGTTATTGTTAGTTCTCAATTATTAACTCATTATGATTAAATTATCAATAAAACTTGGTTGTTCTTTCATAGGGTTTACCAGTGGCTCTTGACAAGCATATTTTAGGATTTGATACCGGAGGTAGGTTTGCACTTGTTTTTCATGTTTCTTTAAGACACCATTAGTGCACCATCACATTCACTTTCTGCATTTAATTTGTTGTTAACTTTCGGATTGCAAACCCAAAGAATTTGTTTGCCCATTCCAGATGCGTCTTTGAACGAAGCTGCCAGGATTCTTCGCCTGCTTCACATCGAGGAGCTCAGAGAGCTGCAAACCAAAATCAACGAGGCCATCGTGGCAGTTCAGGCCATCATCGCCGACCCCAAGACAGATCACCGCCTCGGAAAGGTGGGCAGATAAAACCATCTGCCTGGAGCGTGCCGCAGAGACCACAAGACCGCAGAGACCACAAGACATGCTCCGTGAAGTCTGCCAGTTTTCATTAACCACACACACTACAGGTGTTCTGTTTGAATTTGAAACATTTTTGTGGGAATGCCAAACTGGAGTCTTTTTTTTTTTCTTTATCATTCATTTATTTTCTTTGCCCTGTAATAATAAAAAAAAAAATGCAAAGATTTATTACAAAATGTAATTTCATTGTAGCCTTATGTGGAGGCACTTATGAAATGCCACATGGGTTTCCATCAAAGGTTGGACTATTTGTTTTTGTTGTATAATAAACCTTAATGCAACACAGAAAAGTTCTGTAGCCAGACTTTAAGTTTGTTTTATCCTGGAGCAGGAAATTCAACCTGTTCTACTTTATACCTCCAACTGCGCATTCTGTATTCTTAAGAAAATAATCACTGCAGAGCCAAAAATATTTTAAAATGTGAAACAATGCGAGCAGGCATACATTTGTTAATCACTTTTTATTGTTATAAATATCTAAACATCTTACAAAAGATAAAAAAAAAGTAGGTAAAAGACCACTCTGGGTAGTACTCCCCCCCCCAAAAGTACTTATTTTAGTGTATTTAAAAACATTGAAATGACAAAAAGGGTATTTTTATTTTATTTTTTATTTTATTTGTTGGGGGGTTTTTTTAACAAAAAGTCACATACAAAATTACAGTAGAAAGAAATGAGGTATAAAACAAATTTACAAAACTATTTTGAGAAAATATTCACGCTTTCATGTTTGTAAATTTGCACTTCAGCATTGACAGTGACGTTCGGCGAGACTTTGCGGGTTCCTGCGATCAGCTCTCTTCGGAGTCCACGTGTCCGTCATGATTCCCACAGCACAAGCTCTCCAAACTCTTGCCCAAAATAGCACCATATAATGCTGGCTCTGTCATTATCATCTCCCTATAATACAATTTGTCGGAAATCCTTAGAAAGCAATGTTGTGGCAAACACGACAACATTTAATTTTCAACTGGGGAAATTGCCTGCTTCATATGCTGGTACAGATATACAAACACCTACTTCGATCGTGTTTGACTGTTTTCTAAAGAACCGACATGCTTTGAAGTACCAGCTTGACTCCAGTGTTTCATCGCCGCTGTTTAAACTACAGTGATTTGGCAGCAGGTGCCTTGTACTTTTCTCTTAAGTGCCTGAAGCTGACAGCTCAGGTCTGAAATGTTATCATCCTGTTATTTGCTGAAGAAGAGATCATCCACAGTTTGCTACATTGTAAACGTGATGTGCTTTTAGGAGTATGTGGACAAATACAGAGACTTTAGAAAAATCTGTTTCAGGCTATATCTTTAAATCATAAATAATTATATCTTTCACTAAACTACATTAGGAGAAGTTCATTGGTCACATACCATTCAAAAGTTTTGGGTTGGTAAGATTTGTATGTTTTTGAAAGAAATCTCTTATGCTCACCAAGGCTGCATATATCTGACCAAAAATACAGTAAAAACAGTAATACTAGAAAATATTATTACAATTTCAAATATTTCTACTTCAAATAAACCTATTTTAATATATTTAAAAATTTTAATTTATTTGAATAAAATAATTTAAAAAATCTTACTCACCCCAAACGTTTGATTAATAAATCAATATATGTGTGTGTGTGTGTGTGTGTGTGACCCTGGACCACAATAGCAATTAAGTCACTGGGGTATATTTAAAGCAATAACCAAAAATACATTGTATGGGTAAAAATTATAAATTTTTCTTTTATACCAAAAATCATTAAGATATTAAGTAAAGATCATGTTTCATGAAGATATTTTCTAATTTTCTTACCATAAATATATATAAACTTAATTTTTTATTAGTAATATGCATTGCTAAGAACTTCATTTGGATATCTTTAAAGGCGATTTCTCCGTATTTTTTTTGCACCCTCAGATTCCAGATTTTTAAATAGTTGTATCTCTACCAAATATTGTCAGATCCTAATAATCCATGCATACATCAATGGAAAGCTTTTTAATATTAGCTTATTATACATGATGTAAAAATCTAAATTTCTGGGTTTTGTGGTCCAGGGTCACATATATGCATTTAAAATGTATTAGACTAAAATTGCATACATTACCAGTACATTATAGTACAGTATAAACAGTGTATAAGTACCTTATAAACAGTGTGGAGGGGCGATTGTAATACCATACAAATGAGACCTCTGATCCGGTAAGTGCTCATCTGTTGACAGGTTATCTCGACTGAGGGAGATGACCCCATCTCTGAAACACCACAGAAGAAAATGAGATTAGTCATTCATTTTGATAACAATTTAATTGATAAGTTACAGTCATATTCAACTTTAACTGGACCACACAAGAAATAAGAGTAAGCTCCAGAGCTTTTGTTTCTTAATAAAGTTGTTCATAGCAAATAACAGTAACTTTTATAAATATAAAATATGACATGATCTACTCTGCTTCATGTTCTGTATTCTTAGTATGAATGGAAGTGAATAGAGCGCAAGGTGCAGTGTGACACAGAAATTGGAGTGAAACAAGTGTGAAGGACTTGTAAAAAAGGGGCATTCACGAATAGCACTATTTCTAATTCGGATTCTGTCTTGCACATGCTTGTGCTGTGCTTCTTTACCTCCTCCAGTCTGTGTAGTAGTAGTGATTGGCGAAGGCGACCATGCTGAAGGGGTAGCTTAGGTCACTGTGGACCACACGTCTCCCTGTCCCATTAGGGGATATACACTCAAGGCGCTTGGTTCCTGTCAAATACCAAAAAAAGAGGTTATTAATAAGCTTTTTCAGTGCCTGTCTGATATTTTGGTATTATCTAATTCAGATATACATGGTCAGAATAAATTGCAACATATGCAACAACTAGCCTATATTGTAAATGGTAAGTTTGTAAACTGGTAGTTTATAGTCTGAGTTTTGAGCGAAGCACACCTGCATCGGCCCAGCAGATCTGGCGTGTGCTGGAGTCGTAGGTCAAAGCATTGGGCAGTCCGATGCCATCCTGTACCAGGATTCTTCGGTTTTGTCCATCCACAGAGGAGCGTTCGATTTTAGGAGCTTCTCGGTTCCAATCAGTCCAGTAGAGTGTTCTGTGTAAAGATCAGAGGGAAAAAAAAGGAATTTTTATTATATAAACAATTTCTAAATTATATAAAATAGACTTTATTATTATTATTCTTTATTTCGAATGTATTTTTTTTCGTATAAATATTATAAAATATATAAATATAATTCAAAAATATAATTTTATAAATGTAATAATTTTTATAAAACTGTAAAACAAAATACATAAAATATATAAATATAATTTTATGAGTGTAATTATATTTAAATTTTACAATTATAATAAAAAATTTGATACATTTCAAATATAATTATAAAAAAGTAATTATAGATTATGCAAAATGAAAATTTAGCTTTGCCATTATAAGAATATTCAAATAAATATATTCAGAGAAAAGTTAAATTGTAATAATATTTTACAATATTGTTTTTACTGTAGTAATCATCACATAAATGCAGCCTTAATGAGAATAAGCAGCTTCTTTCAAATTTTCTGACCATCCAAGTTTGCATTTGATGCATTACATTGAAATAAAAGGCTTTTGAGATGGGTGGAAAGATGGCACACAGTTTAATTTAATGCAAGTGTTGAAATACATGTTTTCCTGAATCTAGAAATATACAAAACCGCTCTGCTCTATTTAGCATTCATTTAAACAAAATGTTTTAAAGAAAGGCCTATGAGAGAATCTCAGTCCCTCGGGAAATGGTAAATATAACAAGCCTACACTATGGCTAAGCTGAATCACTCATTAGACAAAAAAATAGAGATATAACCACAAAGTATGTTACTTTGGTCTCTCCCTGAGGATTTAGAAGCACAAAATCACAATTTCAGGCTATTTGAAGTTAAATAAATTTATAAGACCAACTCAGTTGAGCAGAAAATCAGCTGACAATGCAGTTTTACACAACTCCTTGTGTAATTAAACATTTGTTTCATAAAATTCTTGACAAATGCATCAGATTTCAACCCATATGGCCTGTTAATCAGAACCATCACCTCATGCATGGATTAATGCGTCACCGACCGTAAGAACAAACTAGCAACATAGCCCAAATCACAGCACCAACAAACATTTAGCAGCTATTCTCATGGCCTGTGTGGTTCATGTTATATCTCCTGTCCTCCACCCTAGTTCAGTGACTCCAGATGTTGCAGATGCTGTGTTTGAGGAGTTGCTGGACCACACGTTCCCTGGAGACCTGAGAGCCATACCAGACACTGAAGCAACGCTAACTTCTTGGCAAATCTGTAGCCTTGCCCTCTTATTTTCTCTGCCTCCCATACACATTCTGACCTTCTCACCCTCTCACTGCTCTGCATGCTTTACACTGTTCTCTCACTACCTCTCAATCACACTCTTCACAAAGCAGATAACAGCTTTGTTTTGAAACACTCATGTAAAGGAAGCATGGGAAGCTGATGATGGAGGGGAAATGAGGGTTCATTAAATCAGCCACTTATAGGATCAACTAAGCAGTGATGCCCTTTTTAATGGTTTTAATGATGAGTGATCCAATATGCTCAAAATAAAAATACAGAATGTAAAAAAAAAAAAAAATATATATATATATATATATATATATATATATATATATATATATATAAATATATATATAATTTTTTTTTATAATATTAAATGCATTGAATGAAGAATTGGTGGCATCTCTTTGAGAAATTAAGATGCATTAGATTTAAGCATGCAACATTCAGACTATATGGCAACAGGGTATGATATTATGCTCTAGAGTTTCTGTTTATTAAATAAAAATATTTCATTTAATGTTTTGATTAAAATAAATAATAAAATAGAACTATACAGTATATGTACAGGTTATAAACATCACAAATTGACCTCTTGGCAAAATACATAGAATTAAAACAGCTTGGGTTATGTGTGCGTGAGTGTATTATTACATTGTTTTTATTTTATATTTACATATATTAATATTTATTAAGAATGTATTTTTAAAATCTAAATAAATATGATAAGGTACAAAAATAATATGCAAGATAGCATATATATATATTTGATATCTTTAAGCAATCTGAAGCACATACCCTGTACGAGAGTCCACAATGATGGCTCTGGGATTTACTAAGTCTGTGTCAAACAGAACACGCCTGCCACTTCCATCAAAGTTCGCTGTTTCAATCTTATCGGATGTGCTGTCCACCCAAAACAGTCTCCTGTGGGCGGCATCTAAAGCAAGACCTTCTGGACTCATCAGAGCTGTAAAAGAATATTACATTATACTATATTATATTGTATTATATAAAATATTAAACAGATTTGAATAATAATTCAAAATAAACATACCTGTGTTGATGATAATCTCAGGTTCTGATCCTGGCTCCAGACTGGCTCGATTGATTGTCCGTGCAGCCAGATCCGTCCAATAAACTTTCCTTTCTCTGCAGTCATAATCAATGCCAACCACTATAGAGCCCTGAAAGAGTTAACAGGAGAGAATTAGTATACTTTTCTCAAAGCCACAGACTTTTCGATCAGTATTTCAATCAATAGTGTGCAAGTCTCACATGTAGAGCAAGCAGCACTGAAGATCTCTGCTTGTCCATCTGTGTGCCATTGAGAGGCAAAACCCCAATCTGTTGGCCCTGGGCATAGAGCAAGGACGTGCCTGATGGAGGCGGGGTCACGTCTGGGCGTGGCACAGGGTGCATGGTGGGAGGGGCCACAGTAGGTATACCTAAAAGTTGGCAGATCATTTTAGCTTGGCAATACAAATGATTTTGTTGGCCCTTATTTTAAATGTGAACATGAGAATGTAGATGTGCAAGCGTTAAACCATGTAAACAGGGTTTTTTCATGAGGAAGCTCTGCGTTTCACACTGAGCAACACTCACAGGCAGGTTTCACAGCATCGTGTGAGCGGGTTCCTGGTACTTCCCGCCCGTTTTGGTCCACACACCAACAGTAGCTGCTGTCTCCGTAGCACTGAACTGGGTTGAACTCCCCGGCAGAGTCACACTTAGGTAGATAATGGTGGGATTCCGGCTGACCTCCATATTGCTGCAGCAGACTGGCTCTCCAGCGCTCACAGACCGTCTCTGGACGCTGGGCTGGAGGAACTGGGTGTCACCAGGATCATATTACGGCACAATATGGGGATATCCATAACAAATAAGAGATAAATCTAGTGAACAATGAAAATTGCCAATGCCTAATCCGGCATGTCATTTTTGGCTACAAAACAGTGAGATGAAATGGGGGGCATTTCTAACTATGGTGAGAAGAGGACACATTCACTGGCGGTGTTGAAATGGACTAAACTTGCTGCTCATATTTTCCTCCTGCTCTGTAATCTGGATAAACACAGGGCAGACTGGACTCTATGCTCTGCTACGAATTAGAGTGATTACTTACACGTGATGTGAAACTACTAAGCGAATTAGAAAGCCTATAATTGATAAACAACAGCATTGTGAGCATGTCAAACATGTTTAGACTTGTAGCCTATGCGAAAGTTGGTGCTAAAATGGTGTTCTACTGTGGTTTTCCGGTCTGTATATATGGCTGTAAGGTAAGTCTATGGGATTTTATTAGCAGTTTCATTGTTCGCCAATACCAATTTGTAGGTTTGCACCATCCACATTAGACCAAAATCCCACTCCACATAGATGTATATATTGGATTAGCTGTGTTTTGGGTTAGGGTTAGGGTTAGAGTTAGGGTTAGGGTTTTGGTTTTATTTAGGAGTAAAAAATGGTTTCATACTGGAAACTTAGTATGAAACTGGAAACACTACATGTGCAGCTGTCTTACCAAGCTCGTCACAATTTATTCCTGGGGTTCCAGGTGGAGATCGGGTCCCCGGTCTCTCCTGTCCCCTGTTGTCCACACACCAGCAGTGACCTGTGGAGCCGTGGCACTGCTGCGGCCTGTACTGACCCTCCTCATCACACTGAGGGATGAAGGCTCCTACCAGAGGAACACCACCATTTCCACTCTGAAGACTGTCTCTGTGCTGCTCACACTGAGTCTTGGGATGACCTTGTATGCAAATGAACCAGATATTATAGAATTTGGGACTTTATTTGAATAAAAGAATGTTCAAATCCAAATCTGCAAGCGACTACCATTTTGAGGGTGGCACAGAAAACCATCTCCATGGTGTCCCAGTTGGCACTGGCACTGGAAAGATCCCGGACTGTTTGAGCACGAGGCCTGGGTGTGGCACGGCTGGTCACGACACTCGTCCACATCTGCACATACCACAGAACACAACGCTTACTCTGTAACTCAACAAGCACCGCATTAACCGCTTTCTCAGGATGTTAGAGTCATACTAGCTGTTGCCCAAATGGCTCCAAACTCCCTCTATCTCCTCAAAGACCAGAGTGCACTGAACAGGAAGGAGAAGACTTAACTGTCCTCTGACCCCTGTGTGTTCTTCAGCTGCGTGTCTCCTACGCACATTCTCTGAGCGGGACATTGGGTCAGTGTTTCAAAACACCCTCCCTTCCCGTAAGATGCCTAGCAGCATCCAGTTTTTGGTTCAGTTTGCTCATCCAAGGCTGCATTCTTTTTTATATAAATATATTTAAAAATGTAATTTCTGTGAATAAATTACTGCAGCTATTACTCCAGTCTTTTTGGTTCTCGAGAAACATTTCTTATTATTTTCAATGTTGAACACAGTTGGGCTTCTTAATTTTTTTTAATGGGCACCGTGATGCATTGATTAATAGAAAGTTCAAAAGAACTGAATTTATTTGAAAACATTTGTAACATTAATATAACATAACGTAACATAATTCCTGGAAAGCATTAAATATACATTTGTCTTTGAATGATTAATAAGAATGTCTAATGTGGAAAACACAAGATTGGTAGAGTTTTGTCGAATCCAGGCACAGGAAATGAAGATGTTTCTTACCCTGACATGTCCGGCCATCAAATCCAAACTGGAATCCGCTCTCGCACTGACAGCGATGGCTCCCAGGCAGGTTCACACAGTAAGAATGAGCACCACAGGAGCTCAGACCTTCTGCACACTCATCCACATCTAAAGAGAGAGAATATCTGCTCAATTACAACCTGTAACCCTCTACTCTCATACCAATAACACTACAAGATTCATTATTTTGGTGTGTGTCAAACATGTCAGTCAGGTGCTGCAGAGAAAAGGCATGCCTTGAGATCCTGCCATTTGTGATGAGATGGAAATATAGCAAGGGATTTCGTCCCTGTTGGAGTGCGTGGGAACAGGCCTGAGGCTCTGGGTGGGTTAAAAGATGGTCAGCAGGAGACCTGGTTTTGATCACTGTTAATTACAGAGAGGGTAAGGAACCCACGATCCCTCTCTCTCTCTCTCTCTCTCTCTCTCGATTTTTCTCTGCTCTTTTTCCTTGACCCCCTTATTATCTATTCTAAAGTGACGATAAAATGATCCTCTAATAGGAACATGATGCCTTAAAACACACACATAATCAAGCGTAGACAGTGCCTTCAGAGTCACACAGGGAAATCCGATTCATTCTGCTGGATTGCTTTGTTCGGATGATTCAAAAGAATCACTTCTCAAATATGAATTGTTTTACAATATTCTTTCCAACTTGTACTCATAAAAAAACCCATCCCTTATGCGGTTCTCACAGATTGGTGAAAAAATGAGAAAAAAAGCTAAGCAACAAGTTATTCAATTTCAAGGAGAAAATATTATATATATTTTTTTAAACACCTGATGTTAGCTTTATGCAAATGAGCTTATTGACATGATGAAATATTATCCACAGAAAATTTCTTCTTTAGAAACTGTCAGCATTATTTTGAATCATTCATCTTATTTGTGATATTAATATGCAATATGGAGCACATAATGCTTTCTCCTCCAGAATGTAATTTTTTATGTGCAATTTTTTTTTTTTTTTTTTATTGGTTTCAATTTGTTCCAAACAACCTATTATAAAATACACCATTCATTGAATCAAATAAAATGAATCATAAAGGTATTTTTAGAAATATTTTTTTATTTAAAATAAATATTATTAAATATTATTTTATCAAAAAATTGAATTTTTCTGATAAAATTGCTGTTTGTGTTCAGCACTGTTTCTGATTAGGTTGTAGCAGATAATTTGTAAAATCAAAATAAAAACAAAATTACTACCAAAATTAATATTAATTAATATTGATCGTATAAGTGTTAATTATTCTTCAATATTCTTTCCAACTTGAAAGTAATCAACAGCTAAGAAAAGATTTACTTAATGCAAATAAGCATTATAAAACTATTTAAAAACTATTTTAGAAACTGTTGACATGACTTTGAAACATTCATCTTGTTCCTGATATTATGCAAACATGCACTGCTGCAGCTGATATACTCCATAACCGTCAATTTCCCATCCAGGGGTGTTTTTCCCAAAAGCAACTATGGTCACAAGTTCTGTCGTTTAACAATAGAGTTCACCGATCACAAACACATTAAACAGCGTGTCTCTGTCAGCCTCACACGCAGCCTAATGTGGCAAGCGCGAGTTGCTTTGTACTGAAACTATAAACTATAGGTTACTAGGAGAGAAATAAAATGCTGAAAATTAAACTAAATTTAAATGCAACCCCCACCTCCAAAAAAAATGCTCTGATTGGTTGAACACTTCACATCTTTTTCCGTTGCTTGTTTTGAATACTGCACGTGAAGAGAGGCATCACTAGACTTTTGTGTAGTTTAGAGTGACAAATCATACCAGAATATTGAGGTCAAAATGCCTAGCTGCTAAGCAAAATGCATACAGTTTGATAGGTCTGGAATCGACAAAAAAAAAAACTGATCTCAAAGCAGACACCATTATGTCTCTATGCTAAATATCACGTGGAATCCAGGTCTCAAGAAAAAAAGAACATCTGTATGAGTACATAGTGAGTTTTCCGGAGGGGAAGGGTTCTTCAAATGAGGAAATATCAGGTGGTCTGAGCCTCCCCAACAAGCTTAAATCTTTGCTTACAAATCTTCCCCAGACTCACCACAACCCCACAGATCTCCCACATTGCACCGAAAGAGTGTTTAGTCTTTCTGTTGTTTGGCTTGGTAACAGTGGGAAGAAGAAGATGAAAGACTGCAGATGGGGGGGAGCCACTGGGCACGCTAATGATTCAAGGAGGGTTTCCTCTACTTTTCGTTTGACTCATTGGATAGGAAACATCTGGCTACCCTAATGTACTACAGTGGTGATGACCCCACCTCCGAGTGACCTGCACTGTTGATGTTACGCAGATGCATGGCCCTAATGAAGGAAGACAAACGTTTGGGGTTATTTCTGAAGTATTCCAGACCCTGGACTGATTAAACAGAGTGTCAAGAACCTGGAATTGAATTTAAAGCTTTCCATATAACTTATATATAAATAACTTACCATAACAGTAGCGGCCATCTCCTCTGTAACCTGTGGCGCACTGGCACAAAAACAGCTGTCCCTCTGCTGGCACACACTGTGCGGTTGTGTCACAGTCATGATTACCAGAGTAACATGGATTCACATCTTCGGGCTCTGGGTCTCCAGCTGCGAAAATATGTGAAGGCAACCAAATTAGAAATAGTAATGCAACAAACTGAGCTTATGTCACTACAAATAACTTCTTATGTAATCTCCATGAATCTCAACTGGACCAGTCCCATAGAAAGCAGAGTGAAACACTTTCATAACAGGGGGTCAACAGAGCTTAATAGTTAAAGCTCATTCACACCAAGGACTATAACATTAACAATTACAATTGTGTTTATTGTTCTAATCCTGTGAGAATAAGACAGTCCACAGCACCGCTATAGTGACAACGACACTGTTTGAATCACTTTCTGAACAAATTTAATCCAGACAGACACTTCATCCAGTAAGGAACCACCAAACTTTAAAGAAGTTGAGCATTTAAAATGGGAGAAGACCATAACCAGATATACAAATAAACTTAGCAATATTACAGATAGAAGACTTTAAGTTAAAATGTGTTAATGATGGATTAGTTTATTACAAATAAGCAGCTTTTTGCTTCACCAGATGTTGATTGATGGACCGGAGTCAGGTGGATTACTTGGATGTTTTTTATCAGCTGTTTGGACACTCATTCTGATGGCACCCATTTACTGATTTAATGCAAATATTTTCCAAATTTGATTTTATAAAGGAACATTTACATTTACATTTAATCATTTAGCAGATGCAAAGCAAAACAAACTCATCTCCATCTCCATGGCCTGAGGGTGAACTATTCCTTAATTCCTTTACTCTTCTTTATTGAGGAAATCTCATGGTTCTTCTAAGGCATCGTTGCAAAAATCCACTTTGTGAAACTCTGTGTATAGTGATTAGTGCCCGTTTATAATACTGACTGACTGTATTGCTGTTTATTCAAGATTCTACACCAGCTAACCAATGGGGAACACGCACTGGAAATGTGACTCACAGATGAATGAGTCACTGCAGATGTTTTAAAACCTCCAGCCAAAATCAGCATCCTGAGGGAAGGCTTCGTACAAAAAAAAAAAAAAAAAAAAAAAATTGAGGGAACTTTACTACTACAACTAGAATTCAAAGGTACAGCACGCACATCCTAAACCTTAAAACTGGGTGCTGGGCAGACAAGTAGTTGCAAAGGTAAACAATGAGTCCGCACACCAGAAAATGCTCCTTAGCAATTTTAATGATTGCTCACCACGTGTAACGTTTCGGGTCCATGTCTGATGAAGGGCTTGGACCCGAAACATTACACGTGGTGAGCAATCATTAAAATTGCTAAGGAGCATTTTCTGGTGTGCGGACTCATTGTTTACCTTTGCAACTTTACTACTACCACCATCACAGCCAGAGCGAACATGACTATTCTGAGTCTTATAAAACTACAAACCTTGAATAATGAGAGTCTTTGTGATAAACGTGCATTCACAGGTGTTGCTTCCCAACAAACCTTTACGATTTCAAATGGTCTTTAAATTTGACCTTTGAGGTCGAAGTACTTGACCTGGAAAACACAACACCTTTAAATGGGTCTTAAAACTCGGGGGGTTCACACACTATTACTAAAACTACAGGTGACATTACCAAAACTCTTAGACCAAGACAACAGGACTTCACTGTGTTCACTCTCACCCATTCGGCCTACCATGAGGGACCCATTGTTGGGACCCTTGGGCCATGCAGACTTCCTTCACCCCCACCCAATGCCTTCTCATCACACATTAAAAACAGCTTGATTTCCTCATCCCAGCCCAGGGACCAATTTGGCCAATTATCAAAGGCAGACAGGAAGACTTTTGTTTGAAGTGAGAGAGAACGAGAAAGACGGTCCCCTTTAAGGTGACTCCACAGGGGAGGGGAGAAGTGGAGAGAAACTACAGGACAAATGTTGCCAAAATGGGTCAGAGATTCTTTTCAACTTTGTGCTAATTAAAGGGACAGCGGCAGACCAGCGGGGCAGAGTGCTGGTTAACATCAGACTTTGAGGAAAACGAAGGGGTGGATGGACCAGGTGGGAAACTGCTGTCACGAACGAGAGAGAAACACTCCTTCTGTAGTTCACACAACAATGTCAAAGAGTGAGATGGGGGCTTTTAGAGCTCAGACCCATTAAAGCTCCAGAAGAAACAGAAAAGCAATTGAAAGTCCTAACACACTGACCATCATTGTTTGAAACATTGAACAAACCCAAGACATCATAATTTGATTTACACAAGTAGGACATGTTTCTAGACCAACATCCATCCATGCTACCAAAAACCCTGTAGGCTAAAGCATAAACCTATGCTTTAGTTAAGTTAAAAATGTTCCCTATGGTTAAGAAAAGTTCAATATTTTCCTTCAGTCTTGTATATAATGTTTAATTTAATTTAAGAGATAATTTATGAATGTAAAAGATATTTTATCTTAACCTGCACTGTGCTTAATAAAAATTTTGATAGCTATAAAATCAGGCTCTTGTTGTTGAGCAATTTCTCATCATTCTTCAATAAAATAAAATAAAATACAAATAAAATAATAAAATAAAATGTTTCCATAATTAAAGTCTTAACTTTCTGGTCAAATAGAGATATTGCTTTTTCATGCTAGAAATTAGTTTGACCAGCATGGCAAATACAGTTTGATTTGCAGCTGAAGAAGCATACGTGAATACATTGTTTCAAGCATTCCTGTAGCTCACACATTAGATCATGCTGTGCACAATGCCAAGGTCATAGGTTTGACTCCCTGGAAATGCATGAACTGATAAAATGTAGAACTTTAAAAAATAGATAAGAGCTGTGTTTGCTTCTAAGGTGTTGCCAAGATGGCCACCAAGTGAACTGCCTTACCTTAAAGGAACATCATTAACCATATGAAACTCTAACAGATGGTCTGAAATGACTGAGAACTGAGATCCAGCTACATACTCTTCATATTCACAGTCAGCAAGACCATAATGACATGATATATGGTCACATATAAGCGTGTGAATCCACCTAAGTCTAATCTAATATCTTAGATGTGTCAGCACTGAGTCTAATTACCATATGTCAGTTGTGCCGAACACACTGGACAGACGGTGGCAGCTGTGTTTTCCAGCCTCAGCCAGAGACCATGCATGGCTCTCTTGGGTACAGGGATTCAGGGATGTCCCTCTGTTTCCACAACATCACTCCGCAACTATTCCTCTACCCACCACCCCATTATGGATACTTTGTCTAAGTGAACACAATAATAACAGCAGTATGAATTTCATCACACTCATAGGTGTTATATATCAACATCTGGAGTAGATTGTGCTCAGCAAACAGTAAACACTCTCAGAGTGCACGATCGGACCCAAATGCATATCCCTACCTCTGAAAATATACTCTTGCATATATATAAATATAGATACTTAGGGTGACGATTGCGCAACTCTAGGATCTTATTCGGCCCACAAACTAGACACAACACAGCTGGTGATATGCTCATCCCTACCACACTTATCATTCTAAAGTCAACATCTATAGAACCACCCAGTAACCATACCGCCATACAAAGTGCAATGTAATGCACCATCGTCCCACTAAAACCTTTTTTGGGATATACACAGCCTTACAAGGTCACAAACCGAGGGGTTAAAAAAGAAACGTTTGATTCATTCCTCAAGGGAAGTCGCTGGATAAAGGGATTTGTTACAAACGGCACACACAAAGCCCCATAAAATGCTACAGGCTCACTTCACAGACATAGCTCATTTTAAGTGCAGTCCTCCTCTCTCTCCAGCCACTGGGTCTACAATCTAATGCCGGGCCATGGTAGACTGCAGCAGGTGGTTTGGGGGGGGGGGGGGGATGGCAATGTAAGGCCTTTTGTGAGAGCCAGACATCTCATTGCCACATCACTCAGCATGTTAATAGAAAAAGTATGCCAGAAATGAGGGTCAGTCTAAATGAAGGGTGAGCAGGAGGCCATATACAGGGAGACTTAAGTATGGAAGGTTTTATGCAGATTTTCCACAAAAACTGAGAAGAGGACAAAATAAACAATAGAAAAGCTTTCCCCACACTTGAAACTGTTAAGCCAGTGTAATTCCAAACCTGAGTTTACATAATCCTGGGTTATCATGTTAATTGCTTCACATAGTTCACCCTGGAATAGTAATTAGTTGTTGATAGTTAGGTTTAATATTTAGTTCTGAAGTCAGGTTCTGAAAAAACACAATACGCTTTTGCTACTTCCATTTTAAACCTGACTGGACATCAGCATATTCACGTCAAAGCAGTGGCTGGTAATCGAGGTGTTTTCAGCAGGGTATTCATTCCCTGTAACTGTGCTGGCAGCCTACCTCCGAGAGGGCCGATCTTGTTGGTGATGGCGTATCGAAGGATGCGCTCCTCTTTGACATACATAACAAATATACGTTCCATTCTCAGTTCCTGCGTCTCCAGTTCACTGCGGGGCCCGTGATTGCAGTCCCTGAACGTGATGTTCTGTTTGACCTGGAAAGTATGGGTCTCCGCTCCGTTTTCAGCGGAGACGACTGTGAACTCACGCACGGATGTGGAGGTAATCACTGAGAACAGGAAAAAGGCATGAATTTAGAGGAAAGCAATTCACAACAAACTTTGGGCTTTAATTCCAAACCCAAAATCCCACAGGATTTGATTGTTGAGCAACCTCGTGTTGAACAAAATGAGAAATGACTTTTATTTAGAGTGCATCAAGATCAGACACAGCTTCCTCTGAAAGGAAATAGGGGAGATGGGAGATTTTTTTAGCTCACATTGTTTTTTCCTTTTTTCTTTTTTTTAATAGCTAAGCCATTCTCAAACACAACCTCTTATACAATTTAGAAGTTTGGGGTGGATATGTTTTTGAAAGAAGTCTCTTATGCACACCAAGAAACAAAGATGGACAGATATTTTTATTCCCCAATTTCTTCCTCCAGAACTTACATGAAGGGTAATAATGGTAGGTGTCCTTAAACGGCTCTATCTGCACTGTTGCACCAGGAGGGATGAAGGGAACGCTGCCCTGTAAATGAGTGACCACATTGAGGTGGTTCTGGTTATCCAAACCCGTAGCTGTCTGGACAATGCTGAGACGCTGGTTACCGGGATAGAAAGTCACATCGGCACGGCGAGTGAATTCGGCACCTGTGAAACAGAAACGTTCATTTTCAATATGTTTAAAGGGCGCTAAAGAGGTGTGTTTTACTGCAAACAAATACCACAAAACAAGATCCAGATGGGGGCTGTGACCCTTCTAACAGTGCTTGATGAATATTTAGGTGTTTTTCAAAAAAAAAAAAACAGGCTTTTTTATGTAAAGTGAAAACATATTATTATATGATGGAGCACCTGACTTAAATTATGGGAAGGGGTTGAGTAGATGCAATGAATATCAGACTAGCAAAGCCCTTGTGGGACTCTATTAGTGAAAACAAAGCATCTAAGCCTATAATCTCTCAGCAGGAGGCCATGTTTAACAAACATTCTACACCATGAAAGAAGTACATGACGCCTCACCGGTGATACTGAAGCCATTACGGCTGTTTGGCAACTCAAGGGCAAAGAGCCAACCAAACAGGCCTCCAACAGGGGCCACGGGCATGAGGGCCCAACCCACCGGCTCTGGGACCTCACTGATGGCAGTGTACGCACGTCCGTCACCCACCACGATGTAAGCATGCAGGTCGATGCTGTCCAGCTGCACTGCTGTGCCCCCCACCAGTACAGTCCCTCTGACCTTTCCATTCACCCGAAGAGGTGCACCTGAGAACAAGATCGAAAAACCAAACTCACAATGATTTTTCTGCAAGTATCTAGAATCGAGAACTAAATCTAAGAGGTTACAATAAGCATTCATTTTAAGGTGAACTATTTTTTTTCATTTACAATGTGCTCTCAGAAGCAACAATTTCTCTAGTTACTCAGCTGTTTCAGAGTGGTTTTGGATAGTTTTTCCTCTCCATCACCTCCCTCAAAGGCCAGACAAAGCTCCTACTGTGTACACATGCATATCCAACAGCCGAGGAAGCTTGTCCACTGAATATTTTCTCCCAGACACAAACATCTGTCATTCAGCACAAGCCAGACGTGACACTTTGTAACAGGGCTCAAGATTTCGTTCACACTTAGTCATGGAGTCGATGTTCACAGGTAAATTACAGTCAGACAAGGCCAATGTGATGTCACTGTCTTGGAAAGATCCTGTTCCCCTTGCCCCATGAGGGCCGGCGGATGATTCACTAGGGAAATCCGCCCAGACTTTCCAAAAGATCAAGTGTTTCCAACATAAAACCTCCCACAAAATTAGTGTGGCAGCCACAACTCTTAATAAAAAGACTGTGGCATAAGTCTTGGGTATTAACACAACACAAGTTTTCACCAATTACAGACAACTAGCGGCCACTCAGCAGCACGCAAGTGGAGCAGTCAGTAAAAGACCAAGTTTGACAGGAAACAACTGTATAGAATTTGCATACTTAAAAGTGTGTGCAAAAATCCAAATTTTATCCTTTGCATTACAAAAATATACATCTTTACTCCGAAAAATACTGTGTTGGAAAGAGAAACACTTGTAATATATCCCCAGAGATGTACTGTAAATGTTTCAGAACAAGGTCATGTTATGCATTATTATTTTTACAGCATTGCCGCCGCAGTCTTACCGTTTGGCAGGCATTGACGGCCGTTTCCGTAGAATCCGGAGTTGCAGTGACAGCAGAAGCCGGTGGAATAGTCTGTGCAGTGTGCGTTCTGACTGCACTGCTGCTGGAAGCGCTCACATGTCTCTTTATTATCGGTTGAGTACTGAATCACTACAGGAGAGAGCGGAAAGAGACACAATTTGCTCTTAAATAGGCTAGTAAAGTCAAACCCAGTCATAAGTCATAGGTTAAACTCCTACACAATCTTGAGTTCTCTCTGGATTGTTTAGATGGATCATTATTCTGAATAATAGGAAGTCCAAGTCACAACACCGAATCAAATAATATATAAATCAAAGTAATCGTGCTTTAAAAAAATGAAAGACCTACTTAAATGATACTTGCGTGCCCATATATGGACATTTTACGATTTTTGTTTTGAACTGATAAGCTTCTTTTTTGGCCATTTTTGGTGAATTTTGAAATTAATTTTGTACAATACTGTGTAATTTAAACTACGCTGGTGTAATTTATGAGCCAATTTGCTAACATTAAAGTATATTTAAATTTGTGAAACTAAAATATTAAGCTCCACTGCCTCAGTTATTTTTACTAAATGAATCTCACTGGATGAAAAACTGGAAATTTCCATTAACATAAATAGCATAATGTTTTATTAAAATGTGACAAAAGTGGTTTTAATATTAGTCAGATATATTACTGGATAATTGCTATGTTAATATTTTGAATGAGCATTTTTGCATTTTTTATTTATTTTATTTTAATTGTTAATTCATTAATTTCATGTTGTAATTGTTTATTTTTTATTTTTTCATTTATCATTTTTCGCTTTTATTTATATATATATTTTTATTTGTTTATTTTTTTTCAACATTTTTCATGTAATATTTATATTTTGTTTTACTTCAGGTTTATCTTAATTTTAGAAAATATTTTTATAAAAATTTGTCTAAATTAATTAACATTTACAACACTGCTACCTAAACACATAAAACATACTGTACACAAACAAACATTAGAAACAAGCAAAAGTTACAATATTACTGAGATGGCGTATGGCAACAGTTGTTAAAGTACGATTGGTCAGTAAAATTTTTAGGGCGGTGCTTAGCAAAGGTTGGTTACGGATCACAATCATTTAACTCTTACCTCCAGAGTCAAAATCCACTTTCTCCTCAACACTGAACACTTGACCACCAGAAGCGTGAGGTGGGACATCCTGTACTGGGTTCGGGTACACCTGCAGAATTGCGTGCTTTGGTAATGGCCGCTGAGGCTGTGTCACCTCCTCCGAGGGGAGTTTATGGGGATCCGGCGGAGGAAACCCGCCTGGATCAGACACTGAGGGCTGAGGTGGAGACTGACCAAGAGGCACCTTCTGGTTGAGACGCTCCAGTAGGGAGGAGTCCTTCTCTGGCTCAAGAAAGTCCATTGTGTTGGGATCTTGGAAGTCTGGATCAATGGGATCATACTCCTCCTCATCTGTTTCTGTGTAGTCTTCATCAGGGAACACAGCAACCAGGACTGGGGGAGCTTTGGTTAAGACAGCCTCGTGCTGTGCAGGAATAACATTCTGGAAGGAATATCTGTTTCCAATGTGGAAGAGCCAAACTCCAGGCTCTCCAATGTTTCCTTTTCTGAGGAGAATTAAAATATTACATTATAAACATAAAATTTTAATCATTCAAAGTTTAAATATTTTAAAATTGATCAAAGAAATGTTTTACATTAATATTTTTATAATATAATATAATATATAAAATTATAATTGAATATAAAACATAAAATATATTTTAATATAAATTAATAAATGTATATCAAATAATAATTAAATGTTCTGTTTTCAGTGTTTGGGGAAACAAGATTTTCTCTTTTTTTTTTAAGAAATTAAATTTTTCAGCAAAGATGCATTAAATTGATCGAATGTGACAGTAAAGACATGTACATTGTTACAAAAGATTTTGTATTTTTAAATAAATGCTTTTTTTTTTCAACTTTCTATTCATTCAAAAATCCTGAACAATAAATGTAACATGGTCTCCACAAAAATATAAAGCAGCACAACTGTTTGTAATATTCATAGTATATTTCAGCATCAAATCAGCATATTAGAATGATTTCTGAAGGTAAAAGTAATGACTGCTGAAAATTCAGCTTTGCTACCACAGGAATAAATTACATCTTAAAATATATAAAAGTTGAGAAAAGTTATTTCACATTGTAAAATTGTTTCAAAATCAAAACACAAATCAATAACAATCTAATGATAATATAATAAAACAAATTTGTTTCTGAGTATTTGTTCTCTAATATTTATGAAAGAAAAGGCTATTTTATTCTAACTTTTTTAAATTAAAAATGGTAATTCCTCTGACACTTACTGGTAAAGGTTCTTGACGGACTGCTCATTGCTGGTGACGCTGTAGTACGGCCCCTCTGTCCGAGAAAAGAAGAGGAAGGACAGTTCTCCTCTGGTGAAGCCAACACGAGCTGGAAGCTCAATTTCGACATTGTAAGATTCTTTGGGTCGTGTCCCAAAAAACTGCAGGCCATCCTCAGGATATAGGAAGAGCGCATAAGTATCCCTCTCGTTGTATGCAAGCACCACTTGGAATGTGTTTACCTAGAAGAAAGAAGAGCATTACTCAGGGCTCCAGAATCTGTGCAGCACTTTAGAAGGTAATAAAACTTTCAAGACATATCACCTGTAAATATTCCATCATATACTGTAAATCTATCTAAAAAAGCTTACTTAAGAACTTCCTTCTCCTTAGTTTTGGACAAAGTGGTTTCCAAGAGATTTGTTTCCTGTGTGTGCATCAATCAGTACTGGAAACCTGGACCAACTACAACATCGGAGAAATCCAAATATGGTGTTTCTAACAACTTCACTGATTTTAAAAGCCTAGTAACTCACCAAATGTGCTCCTACAAGGAGTTCCCCACATCAGTACCATCTCTGTTTTTTTTATTTCTGCTTTGTTTCAATAAAAAAAATTGTCATAGTTTTAATAAACGATTACAACACTGATTCTAGCTAAAGTACACTGCCCTACTATCCTTTTTTGCAACTGCAAAACTTGAAAAATATTTAATATATAAATAAGGAGGCTTGATCCAGTTGCTGTAAGAATGGGGAAAGTTACATTACATTTTGATTGGAAATGATTCTACAAAAATTATTTTCAGAGTAATGATGAACTGTTCCCAATAAGACAATAAATGTCTATTATTATTAACAAATTTGGTCTATTTTGATTTCATGTTGACTTAAAGGGATAGACCACCCAAAAATGAACACAAAATAAGATATTTTAAAGTATGTTGGGAACCAAATTTGACTTTCGATTGACCATTGCATGGACAAAATAGAATGGAAGTCAATGGGAACCGAAACCGTTTGTTTCCCACGTTCTTCAAAACATCTTCTCGTGTTCCGCAGAAGACTGAAGTGCTTACAGGTTCGGACATGACATGAGGGTGAATAAATGACGACATAATTAAAATTTTTGGGTGGACTATTCCTTTAAGTAAACTTTTCTAGCAAGATATCTGAATGACATTTCAACACGGATATTAAGATGCCTTCCCCCTTTCCAGTCTCTCATGTACACATGCAGAGAATGTGTGTGAAATTCCTCTCCTCTGTTTAGTAATCCAAGCTGTCCCGACTGGAGCCATCACCTCCACAAAACAACCCCCCAATACCAGAGAGACAATGCTGCATCTGGCTTTCAGAGAGCCTCGGGCTGCCTCATTCCCCAGCATGCATCTCTCCCGGATCCCCTCACCCAACCCTGCTGCCTTCAGCTTCAAACTCCTAATTGCAGGACCACACTGCCTCGAAGCAGTACAGAAATACACCCATAAACAAGATTGTTTAAAGATGTTATAGTGCCAAAAGAAAAATTAGGAACCCACAATGAAGAGGTTTATGTACTTGAGATGGTACTACATCAGTGCTATTAAAGTAAGCATCATGATCATCACAACAATAAAACAGTATTTTCTTTCTTCATAACGTTTGATAAATGTATATTTTATGTAAACTACCGGTTGAAAGTTTAGAACAATAAATATTTTTTTATGCTTTTGAAAGAATTGTCATATGCTCATAAGCCTGCATTTATTAGATCAAAAATGTAGTAAAAGCTTCATTTTCTGCAGCCTTTACTTCAGTCTTCAGTGTCACATAATCCTTCAGAAATCATTGTAAAAAGGTGCTCAATTATTAAAAATAGTTCATATTACTATCAGTGTTGAAAACTGCTTTTTGCTACTTAATATTTTGTGAAAACGGTTATATAATTTTCTTTCAGGATTCTTCAGAAAGAACAGAATTGTTATGTTTAAATATAAATAATTTGTAACATTATACATATCTTTACTGTAACTTTTTAAAAAAATCAATTTAATGCATCCATGCCTAATTATTTAAGTATTTTTCTGAATACTTAGAAAGCTACTGAATACTGAAAACTGAATTGGTACTATGTGTCTTCCATTCATGGATTATCACCTTCAAAGCCTGCAGACAAACAGACATCTGGGGACTGAAGGGGACACAAGATTAGATAAAGCGGTTTACATCCCAAAGGCTAACATAAGATATCATCCAGAGATTTCCATCATTTTGACCCCCTGACCGAGCTTCAGCAAACTCTCAGCAGAGAGACTAAGTGTAAACATAGAATATCAACTCAAGGATATGCTTTCTTCAAACAAGTATTAGGCATCTAAATGTGGAATATTATATCTATTTTTTAACAGCCTAAATACCATACTAGTATTTAGTATCTGCTTTGTGCCAATTTTAGCTTTGACTGTGATGATATACCTCATAAAAGTGGCTTCATTAATCGCTTACCCTCATGTCATTCCAAACCCTTAAAAGCTGCGTTCATCTTCGGAACACAACTGAAGATATTCTGGATGAAAACTGAGAGGCTTGAGACTGTCTCATAGACTGCCAAGTAACTTACACTGTCAAGGTACAGAAAAGTAGGTAAACACTTTAGAATAAGGTTCCATTAGTTAATGTTAGTTAACTACTTTCGTTAACATGAACTAAGCAACAACAATCCTTCTACAGCATTTATAAATCTTAGTTCATGTTAGTTTCAACATTTACTAATGCATTATTTAAATCAAAAGTTGTGCTTGTTAACATTAGTTAATGCACTGTGAATTACCATGAACTAACAATGAATAACTGTATTTTCATTAACTAACATTAACGAAGATGAATAAATACAGTAATAAATGTATTGTTCATTGTTTGTTCATGTTAATTAATACATTAACTAACATTAACTAATGGAACCTTATTCTAAAGTGTTACCGAAAAGTATGAAAGATGTCGTCAGAATAGTCCATCGTTGCCACAAGGATGCACTGTTTCTATGGGAATTTATGCTTTGATTTGAAAGAAAACGCACATCCTTGTGGTGCGGCTGACACAGAAGAGCATACGCAGCATACAGTGATGTGGAGAGACACAGAGGAGACTGTTGACAAATTAATTGTTGAATAAAGTCATCTGATGGCAGATAAACTACTCTGACGACATCTTTCATACCTTTCTGGACCTTGACAGTGTAAGATACTTGACAGTCTCAAGCCTCCCGGTTTTCATCCAAAATATCTTAAATTGTGTTCTGAAGACGAACAAAGCTTTTATGGGTTTGGAACGACATGGCAGTAAGTGATTAATGACTAAATTTTCATTTTGGGGTAGAGTATCTCTTTAATAAGTCTCAACTGATCTACCATTTGTTTAGCTTCTAAGTAACAAATTCATTTGGGTCAAAATGTCTTGGTTTGATGGACGCACTGTATTTTATATCAATAACGATATATAAAAGAATGTTTTCAACTCTTTTTTTAGACAAAAACGCTTGAAGAAAAGAAAACTCTTACATGCACTAGTGCACTTTTATGCACTCCAACCAATCAATGCTAAATGCATATAAAATGCAACCTCCAATTGTGTATAATTATAAACCATTGCACCAAAAAAATTATTATATGTTATTGAATTATAAAATATAGTCTTTATTATATTACAATATTGTATTATATTAAAAGATAATATAATTAGAAATAAATGTTTGATTTTAGGGCATTTTGATTGACTTTGTTCAATTAACCATACAGGTAATGTGCTTAATGTCCAGTGTAAAATTTGATAGTAATAAAGATTGACTTGACAACACTGAATGAAAATACTAGGCTATATTGGATTTAAGAAGCCCATCTGACCACTGAGAAACAATCACCTAAAACCTTCCCAAGCATTTCTGTAGTATGTGAGGTGTTAAGAAGAAGATCTAATCGCAGTGGTGACAGGGACAGTTAGTAGCAATTCAGACACACCAATTGTTCCTGTGAATTGTAGGTTAAATTATAAACTCTGGGATAGATTAGCAGGTAAGTGGGAGATGCCACTGTATGTTCAGACACCCTCTGGGTCTGAGATTAGGACAGAAAACAGTAGACCAGCTTTGATAACCCTGGCCTAAAAGGAGCTTGGGTAAAGTCAGACCATCAGGGTCAGATTTAGTAGCACTATTAGCAGTTCTCTTACCCGATTGGATGGGCTAGATCTGCGGATGACCTCCTCGTAAGCGGACACATTCTCCCAGGTGGCGATAAAGGCATGAGTTGGGGTGAACGTGGCATCTGGAAAGCCTCTCTTGACATCCGCTTCCACCCGCTTCAGCACAGTAGGAGACTCTGTCTGCCGATAGAAGATGGATCCTTTTCCGTTGCTGGTGTCAATGTCAGCCAGGAAGGGGGCGATGACGGGGAAGTCAGTGGGGAAGCCGTCATCTACATACTGCTTCTCCATGGGAAGATCCTGAGTTGAGATGATTCCATTGGTGGCCACCTGGAACGAGACACAAAATAGAAGAGAGACATTTATAATGATCATATTCTAATATTTTATTTTAGAATAAAATCAGATTTACAATTTACAGCAATAAGCTCATTGCATTGACCACTCTGAATTTACAGTTTTTCTCAGTCACTTTGGTGCATTTTTCAAAACAGAAATGAAATTTTCAAAACTACTTGTACAACCTCCACATCATCTAGTCATTAATACACATCATAAAACCAGTTTCTCATTCTTTTGAACAAGTTGCGATTGCTATTGTACATTCATGCAATTGATTACGCACATTTATCTGTGGTCTCCTATATTATCAGTTGCTAATGTCATGTTGCTCAAAATGTATTATACAGTTTTCTGTGCAATAGTCTTACCCCCCAAAACATCTAGTCTTTAGTTCATCGTATAAGTCATTAAATGCAAAATGGTTAATCTAGTTGTCATAAACTGCCAAGCACACTTTTTATTTGTATTTTTACACACTATTATTAGATGTTTTGTCAATTTGGCATGAATTGTGCAAGTGAATCTTTACTAATGAAGAGAATGTAGATGATAAACCAATGATAAACCCTTTCTCTGAAATAGCTCAAAGGTTCATCTCATGAATCTTCAGTAGGAAAGCTTATACTGTATAGACAAAGGACAACACAAGAGTTACAAATTCTGAAAATGGAATTATTTTCATCTTTGTTCCCATATTTCCTTTTCTATATCACAATGGCATTGTAAAAGTATTTTTTATTTTTTTATTTTTTTGGTCAGACCACTAGTAAAAGTGTAACTGGGAATTCTATCCAGTCTCTTTCAATCAACATCCCACAAACAGTAATGTGTAAATGTGTAGTTTTGAAATGGATATATGGCATACATAAGCATATGGCATACTGTTCAATACAGTAGTTTACATCAGAACATCCCTCCACTGTTAAATTGACAACATGACTAAGCAATTTGACTGTCTTATCCGTAAACTATGACACAAGGACTTGTCATTCTGATGGCACTGACATGTTCATTGACACAGATATTTATTTTTGAGAGATGAACTAAGGATTTTGAGCAAGAGACTGGCTTTTGCAGGTCATCCATTGTGTTTTGATATTTGTACGAGTTGTTTTGAGAAATGCACTTACTGTTTTGCAAATCTCAAGAATGATTAGAGAAATGTACCAAAGCGACTGAGAAAAACTGTAATTAATAACAAAAAAATAACTAAATAAAATAAATAAAGGAATTACAGAGATTATTGACACAAGTTATACAGGCATTTAATACAAATTTTACATAACATAATAAGGCAAACATTTTTAGTTTATTCATATTCCCATAGGGACATGCTTATCACAAAACGAACAAGAAATGCTTTTTAATTTACAATATAAATGTTTTTAAATTTTTGGAAAACTTAGATTTGGCTTTTAATTAAACAAAACAAAACTTGGTAATTAACAAAACAATGAATTTTCAGAAATCAATTTTAAAATAAAGTCTGATCGGTTGTAATATACTGTGTTTATATATATATATATATATATATATATATATATATATATATATATACACACACACACACACACACACACACACACACACACACACACACACACACATACAAAGTGTCTTTTAATTTAATTATATAAATATAAAAAAATATATATATATACATACACACATGTTAGATAGATAGACAGACAGACAGACAGACAGACAGACAGACAGACAGACAGACAGACAGACAGACAGACAGACAGACAGACAGACAGACAGACAGACAGACAGACAGACAGACAGACAGACAGACAGACAGATAGATAGATAGATAGATAGATAGATAGATAGATAGATAGATAGATAGATAGATAGATAAAACATTATCAGACGTTTATGTACTCACGTATAAGTTAGTGAAGGACGTATCATAGAAGAACATGGGTTTGGTGAGCATGGTCACTTCAGAAGTCTCATCGTCCCCTTCTTGCAGAGTTACATCGCCGTATAACATCCCATGTGGATAGATGTCATGTCTGTGAATGGCTGTGATATGCTGAACTGTCCATGAAAGTTGTAAAAAGAAGAGCGCTATTTTGTCCCACGCCATTGTAATGAACAGCTGTACACATGCAGCTCTTATTCACGCGGCACACTCCGTAACTTTGAATGAGTTGGAGCGCGCGGTGATGTTGGTGATGATGGACATGAAGCTGGAAGTTTGTGATCCAGGCACTAAACGGGAGGAACTGTGGGACGTCACGCGGACGACGATTGGCTGACGGGTGACACACGGGACACCAAAAAATGTTTTAATAATTTGTTCAATGTCGAAATTTATTGCAAATTATGTTAAATGAATATCTAATACTTTTTATAATATTTATATAAATACATGTCGGTGTATGCTATGTCATATAATTTGGAATATAAATATCATTAAAATATAATGTAATAATAATAATAATTATTATATCTAATAAAATATAGCTATTAAGGGAAATATATTATTTTTTGTTTTAAGTTTTATTTTATTAAATTATTAATAAAATATTTTACAAAATTATTAGAATTATACAATAATATATTTTAATTAGGTAAATATTCTGCTTTTTCTGGATAATCGCTAATGTTGTTTTTTTCTGTTATCTGGCAGTTTAGTGATAATTGCTTTAGGATAGATTTAATCCAAATATCAATCAAATTATTCAATCTGAAATATAACTAGGCTATTTTAGATCCACTTTAATTCATTTTAGGAATGTAAATACTAGATAACAAATGGATTAGTGTCACAAATCACTGCTGAAGCTCATCAAAGTCTCATTATGGCTACACAGTGCGCGTTTTTTAGTTAAACTACTATTCCATTTGCATTGTGAATACTGCACAATACATACTTTCTTTCCTTTGTGTATGATTCTTATATTGTATAGATTATTTATTATTTTTTGACAAATAGGCCTTTACACAAATATTCATATAATTCATGTTTTCTTTTATTTCGTCGTTGTGCATTTATCTTGAGAACCGATCACTACACGTCGGTCGTGTTTGTGATGCCATCTAGTGGCCATTCCTATATGAATATTGGACACTTTTTGGAATGGGATCATAACGAAGCTGGAAATTAAATAAAATGAAATAAAAAATAAAACAGCAATAAAATAACGTATGCAGAGTAAAATAACGAGTTGTGCCCTGGCTTAAACCAGGCTTAAAAAGTCTTACGAAGAGTAAATAAATAAATATAAAATGGTATGGTTTTTTGATTGAAATAATTAATTAATACACACACACACACACAAGCAATGCAAATTATGAGAAAATATTTAATTTTAAGACATTTGATTTAATACCCACTAATGTTAAAAAGTTTGGGTTGGTGAGATTTATTTAATCAAAAATACAGTAAAAACTGTCAAATTGTGACATATCATTACAATTTCAAATAACTGTTTTCTATTTTAATAAGCCATTTAAATTTCATGTGATGACAGTAGAAATCTCAGCATTAATGCTCACGTCATCAGTGTCACATGATCCTTCAGAAATAATTTCTTATTATTTTCGGAAAACATTTGTGCTGTTTAATATTTTTGTTTTCATGAATCAGAAAGGTCAGAAGAACAGCATGTACTTATAAAATGAAATCATTTGTAACATTATAAATGTATTTGCTGCCATTTGCGACCAGTTCCATGCTTCATTGTTGAATAAAAGTAAATATAGAAATAGATCAGTACCTTATTCGGCATATAGAGGGTGCAAGATGTAAACAAATAACACCAAACCTAACTTGACCACCATAGATGCCAGTAATGGGTTGAAAGTTAAAGTTTTTTTTAAACACTCCTCTACAGCTCAAATTTATATATTATTGTTTTAAGTGACTTGTCTGCTTCATTTATTCCTCCTATAATCATAAATTATACAATAAGGTTTCCTTGTTTCATGACATGTTCAAATGCACGTTTGGCCAGTCAATATGAGCATGAGCCAAGCTATTTGTGCTGTAACCATTTGAGCTATAGCATTTAGTGTGTTTACATATGTTTCTCAACATCAGACAATGTGGTACAGAAGGAGAGCTCTACAAATACAGCCATCATAGTAAGCCTAATACAACTGGAAGCTTCACAATCAAGAAAAAAAATTAATTACTTGGGTGGAAATATGCCTAAATAGCTAATAATATGAACAAGACATTTACTAACAAAGCAGTATAAATCAAATTTTATTGTCAAAGCTGTTTTATCATATCATGAAACATAACATTGCACAGAATGGACCAGGGAGAAAGAGCACAAAAATCCCTTTCTGGTCAGACTTAAACGCGTAGCCGCATGTTGGGATCTCAGATCTGTACATGCCCAACTTTATAAACCATGGAAAACTCTAAAATTTTTCAGGATTCATAAACGTCTGTGACAGCTAGAGGAAGTAGACTTTTGGAAAATATATGCCAACTAAGATAAAATTTCATAAGGTCCCAAAATATAAATCATTCTAATATGCTGATTTGGTGCTTAAGAAATATTTCTTATGATTAACCATGTAGAATACAGTTTTGTACAGAAAGTTCAAGAGAAAAGCATTAATCATTTGATTTTATCCTTATAAATGTCTTTACTGCCAATTTTGATCAAACCATCGCTTAATACAAGTACGAGTTTCTTAAAAAAAGAAAAAGTTGCTCAAAAGCAATTAGTGAACAAAATTTTGGCCAACAAATTTATTTATTTATTCATAAGCTCTTATTAGAACTATGCGTTAAATCTATTGATTTAATTAAATCTAATTATAAGGTCTAATAATTCTATAAAAAAATAATATGCAATTTAATTATAACATTTAAAAACAATAATTTTAAGTCACCGATTATTTGGGATCCATATAGTCTTTCGTTGCATGATGGTCATTTTAAAATAGTGGTCATTTTAAAGATCAGTCTTTTTTAAAGGCACATTCAACTGGTTATAGAACATGTGACCCTTAAGAGACTCATTCAAGCTTACTATTTAGTAAGTTTTTAGCATTATAAAAGCTATTTGATGATTATTATTTTTATACAGTGCAGGACCCCAAACAGTCAGGAAGTAAAGTCTCAAAGGCACATGAGGTTTAAAGGAAGCTCGAATTTCTCATTGCTGTGTCTGGATCAGTGTGTGTGTGTGTGTGTGTGTGTGTGTGTGTGTGTGTGTGTGTGGAGGGTGGGGTCAAGACAATGACGTTGTTTCACCAGCCAACAGCTCATTCAACAGAGGAACTCATGGCTCACACTACGTTCTCCCACTGCCTCTTTGCCTTCAAGAGCATGGGGCAGGCTAAGAGGCAAGTCTGTCTGACTCTGGAGGCGTTGAAATACTTGTACGGATCTGTATTTTGGAACACACCATGGTTACACTGATGAGCTCCATTCCTTTACCTTGGTGAACCACCTTTCAGTGTTGTAGATTCTACTCCCAGCAAGAAGAACAGACTAACTGAATGCAGTCTTTCTAATATAGAGTTTGCTTTTAAACATGCCAACCTAAGCTAATTCAAGGAAGCCTGGAGAATTTCCAAGAAGATCTACAAGAGGAGTTTGGGTATATCTCTGGCAGTAATGGGCACAGAAAACCAAACCTGTACTGAAAGTCTGAGCGTGGAGCAGAACGGTGGCCCGGCCATCAGCGCGATGATGTTTGCAGCTGGAGTTCTCGGGAATCTGGTTGCATTGGTTCTCCTGGAGTTCCGCAGGAGGAAAGAGAAGAACCGGCAGCGACAGTCTCTGTTCCACTTGCTGGTGACAACTCTGGTCATTACAGATCTAATAGGAACCTGCTTGATCAGTCCCCTGGTGCAGACTGCATACTTAACCAACACCACACTAGTTGGGATGAGTGAGACACGTGCGGTGTGTGAATATTTCGGATTTGCCATGACTTTCTTCAGTCTGGCGACGCTCTCCATCCTCCTCGCAATGGCACTGGAGCGGTGCCTCTCCATCGGTTACCCATACCACTACGGGAGGCACGTCACCAAACGCTGCGGATACATCACCATCCCTTGCATTTATCTAGTCTGCTTTTTATTTTGCTTAATGCCATTTGCAGGCTTTGGGAGATATGTGCAATACTGTCCCGGGACATGGTGCTTTATTGCCATGAATCCAGTTGGGATGGAGGATCGGGTTTATGCCAACGTTTATGCCACTGTGATGCTGTTCATTGTTACAGTTACAGTGGCATGCAACTGTTTTGTAGTTTACCATCTGGTGTTAATGTACCGGAGGCGCAAAGTGAACAGAGGGTCAGTGCAGACCCGGAGTAAAAGGGACAGGAGGTACTTCTCATGGACAGAGGAGGTGGAACATCTCATTCTCCTGGTCTTCATGACAGTCATATTTGTCATTTGTTCCCTGCCATTAATGGTAAGACTTAAAGCATCTTATTTAGGATGAATGAAAGTGATCTGCAGTAAATTGGATAAGTTGCATTTAGAAAGATAAGTGTATATATATATATTTACCGTATGTATAGTTAAAATATACTATATATAAAAAAGTAAAGGTAAACATTTTAAACCAGATTTTCACTAAACTACTTAATATTTCACTTCTTAACTTTAATATAATATCTTTATTACTATCATAACCATAAATTATATTAATATAACATATTGTTTAAACTGTAAACCTTGCTTATCTAGAGCTACTTCTACTTTATTTAACCCATAAAAAGTTGTTTTGTTGGTATAAATTAACGTATTTAGGTTGACTTGACTAAAACCAGTTAATATATAATTTATAATAACTGTGATAAATTGCACGATCATGATATCTATCTAGAAAAGTAAATCAAACAACATCACGGTGCTTCTATATTACAGTTCGTGTCACTGGGCATGGGGATGTTATGGTTTCTAAGTAACCACATATTTAGTTGCATGTTCACTGACCGAGTGGAATGGTTACAAAAATTTAAAGTATTAGACCCATCTTAGAGAGGCTGGTATAATAAAAAAAAACATTATCAGTGCATGAAAGCATTTAGCATTTTGAAAATGACACTACAGCTCACTTAGATCTAGTGTTTCTATGGAACAAAGCCAAGATCTTGGTGACACATGACATTTTTCCATAATCATTTCATCTGCCAGTTTCTGGAACAATACGTTTCAGTGTGATTTAGATAGCTGGAGTGTGTTTTTCTTTGGGTGTTTTATTCAGTTCTTGTGTAAAGCAAGGCTGTGGATGTCACACACAAACACTCTAGGTGCTGAGTCACAGACTGATCTTGTTTTATATAGTCTCGCTGAAACCAGACTCAGACACCCCTCACTCACCCTTCAGTGATCTGGAACAATGCTACCTACATTAATTATTTACAAACGACAATTAACAATAGGTGAAAAGATATTAAAGTATTACAGTTTATTATTTGTGGCTCCCTGTGACTCAGAGCCTTTTGCAAATGTATAGCTGATTCACTGGTTTGAATTGAGTTTATTAAGGACAATAATAAAGTGACATAATTTCACATCCCAGAAGCCCATTGACTAAATTTGTGGTACGGGTTAGTAGGTAAATGCAATGATGGATGGCTCCAGTCTGGTGAAAGGTTATGTGAGAAAATATGAATATTTTTATTTATTATGTATATTGGCATTGATAAACTTGACTAAACTTAAAAAATATATATATGTTTGTTTGTTTCAATTACTTCGCTTACACAAATCAAATTACAAGTGTTTGATTGTAGTCTACAGATAAACACACATTAGCTTTCCAGTTTGATGAAATGCAGTGCATGAGAATTTTGTAATATATTGATCATACTTGACAGTCTGCAAAACAGTTCTCCTGACCAAACAACACTAATTTTTTTGTTTTAATGTCAAAATGAGTAAAATTGCATTTTTGTGTGTGGTAGAGAAATAAAACAAAAGGCTTTTGTGATAAAAGACTATGAGCAGAAGTAAACACACTTAGGAAAATCGGAATAATATGAATCATTCCTGCTCTGTTATTCATCTGTTATTTTTATGAGAATAAACTGAAATGATCCAAAGTTTTTAAAATGACCTTATGACTCATTGATGGGAAGTCCAAGATGAAGACAGAGAGTGGGTTATATATTACCGCTTGCATGGGTGACAGAAAGAGAGAACCCAGGTTTTGTCAGACTGTGCTGTGGTTACTCTTATTTATGTTTTTGAGTTGCTCTACACCCCCAAAATTGTATGTGCCCACATGATTGTCTCATTCAGTTATATCTGAAATCTTAGTATAAGCAAAATCTCCTTAAATTGGAATCAATGCGAAAAATGACTGATAAGTCTCTTGCACAGCCACGATGCTGTCATTAATATTGATAAATGAGCTTATAAGCATGCCAACTATTATAATGGTTTCTCACTTAACAGATTACATATGATTTGTGGGATGTGGAAAATGACATGAATTATTAAATTCATAAATGCAAAACTATACTTTGGTCCAGAGAGTGTATACAGAGGCTGCACATATCTCACCACAATGCTTTCATTACAGTTAGTGCTAGCAGCTCTACACAACGTTTAAATTATCATTTTACATGCTGCTTCTATCTATCTATCTATCTATCAATTTTTTCCTGCTTGACATTTGATATGATTTATTGAAACCAGATAAGTTTCTTCATAATTCTCTGGTTTCTTTGGCAAATCTCACAGTGTTGTGCTCGGAATAATCATTGCCTATGACAACATCTTTAAAGAAAGTGCCATTTGTGGTTAAGGATGGATGACTCTTCTGAATACCTTCTTCTTCTCTCTAGATCCGTGTGTACATCAACTCCATGGGAAAGCCACAAGGCAGCAATAACACTGATCTCATAGCGCTGCGGTTCCTCTCGGTCAACTCCATCATCGACCCCTGGGTGTTCATCATCCTCAGCCCCTCGGTTCTGCGCTTCATGTGGGGGGCGCTGTGCAAGACCGGCTTCATGCCCACCAGAAACTCCCTGTTCAAAACATCCATTTCCAAAAACCCAGCCGGCCAAATCGAGCTGTACCAACCCACTTCCACCTCTGTGGAGACCACACACCTCAACAAGTCAACCGTTCAGATGTTAAGACCTGATGTGGACAGTATTTATGGACTAGACAGATACATCTAAAAATCAATATGCTTTGGAAGGTTCTTTGATAGCATTCCCTATCTATCTATCTATCTATCTATCTATCTATCTATCTATCTATCTATCTATCTATCTATCTATCTATCTATCTATCTATCTATCTATCTATCTATCTATCTATCTATCTATCTATCTATCTATCTATCTATCTGTCTGTCTGTCTGTCTGTCTGTCTGTCTGTCTGTCTTAAAACATCTGAAGTGATTTGTCTGCCATAAGTAATCCGTCATATTTGTTTGTTGATCTAAAGATGGATTTAGAAACCCCCTTAGGTCGTTTAACTGAGTTAGATAAAGCCAACTGCGAGGTCAAAGGGATAAGTTCTGTTCCCTAAACTACGACATTATTTGTTTTGAGACCGAGGGCCCTGTCAACTGCGATTGCCAAGAACTTGAAAAATGTTCAAGGCATGTTGAGTGGGCGTTCAGTCAAGGAGCATAGTCCAGTTCGGAAGATGATATTCTGTGTTTGGAGTGTCTGAAGACAGAGGAACCGTCCTGAAGCTACTGTTCCACAGTCATTGCTCATCCAGGTTTCTTTTTTAAGGCGGTTGTGCTTTCAAATAGGTCAAATTGCGTGTCCACACAGTATGTCACTTTGGACACTTTGTTGGTTTCCTGCATTTCTAGTCAAACAGTTCTTCAAATGTTACAAATGAAAGCTGTCTGCTTGTATTTATATTATCAACATATTTATTGTGCTTTAATTTATGTTGATACAACAGTAAGTCAATGCCATATATGTGTCTTCATATGTATGCCGACTAACATGATTCAGTGGTAATCAGTCATTTCTTTCATGTGAGAGATTCCGATTGTACATAATTGTACATAATTAGTATAAGCATATAAGCATGACGACATGCGTGGTGCCGTTTAGTAGTTACAGACCTATTCTTTGTGTCAAGTTACTTGTTTTTCTGTGCCTTAGAGGTTCTTGAATGTAGTTGTGAAATAATGTGACTCATTTTTACTTGTGCTGTCTATGCATGTAATTTATGTTGAAGTGTCATGAAATGATCTGTTAAATGTAACATTCTAATCACATCGTATCTGTCCTGATGCACTGCGAGAAGGATCAGAATCTGAAGTAGGATTGTGTGTGATTTTAAATTCTAATTCAGTTCTTGAATTTGAATGAAGAAAGCTAACAGAACGCAGATTGCGTTTAGGAGTTGAATTTAAGGAAGTAGAATTAAAATGAATACAAAAAAGCATTCCCATGACTGAATATTTTTAACTAGAAAAGCTATATTTTTAACTAAAAAACTCTGAGAATTTACTTGACAGGTTTGAAAAATATATATATTCCAATTTATGAACTCAAAGGGAGCCAAATCTGCAATTCTGAATTTTGCCCAGACTTATGTGTCTTTATATAGAAAGAAATAAAGAATACATACACTCCCTGAGGCTATAAATAAATAAATATGCAAACACTCAAATGCTTGTCTAATGCATTGCTTGCACAACTTGTATATATTTAATATTCTTGCATTACAGTGCTATGATAAACCATAGGAAGTTTCCTTTTCGTGTGTTTTTGTTCAGTTTACTAGTTCCTAAATATGTTGACAGTTAGCAAACTTTAACTAACTTGCTTTGCTTAGCAAGATTTTCTTCAAACTGCTGCTCCACCATGACAGCAATTGACCTAAACTAACCTTATACACGCTGGAGTAATCACTGATGGACAGGAATTTCTAACGTGTTTGTACAGATACCTACATACATCTGTATATGTTGCTGCAACACATTTCTCAACATTTGGTGCATAAGAAGGGTTTTCCCTAACTCGAGTTTGTAAACCCCTGGAGGTTTATGAAGGAACTGCAGTGAGTGAAAAACGAATAATTAATTAAACCATAAAAATGTCAAATTAAAATACTTAATTTTTTTTTTTAATAAAATTAAACACATGCAAAAAAGATTAAAGGAATAGGTCACCCCAAATGTTTTTTTTTTTTAAATCTCCTAAATAGCCATCCTCTGGCTATTCAAAGTGTACACAAGTTTGTTTCTTCATCTGGACAAGTTTAAAGAAATTCAGTGTTACATCACTTGCTCACTAATGGATGCTCTGAAGTGAATAGGTGCTGTTAGAAAGAGAGTCCAAAGAGCTGATAAAAACATCACAATAATCCACATAAATCATGTCCATATGCTAAAATCTTTTTATAGTATTTTATAGGCTAAGTGCAAGTAGCTCTAGATGCTATTTACAGAAAAAATTTACAGCGAAAACCGTGATATATTCTATTTACCATGTAAAAGTAGCAGTTCTTTGCAACAAGCTAAGTGTAAATAATAATTGTTATACTTGTTATACTTTATACTGACAGATACATTTGCACGTAACTATTGTTATACATTAACAGGATTCAGTAGTAACAGATTGTAAATGATTATATTTATTACAATTATAAATAGTTGCATCATTATTAAACACTCGTTAAGCACATTACTTCCACTTTTAGAACATTTTGTTCATTTTTATTGAAAATAATTTCTAATGTGACATGTGATGGGAAAAGTGAGAAGAACGAGCTCGGCAAAAGCCGGACTCTAACCCAATCAATCGCGTTACAAGCTAGTTTTTTGTGCCCAAAACATTACTATACACCATTGAAGCCGTTATTCACATGTGTTGTATTTAACCGATGGAGTCGATGGAGGGCGGAGCTACAGTAGATTTGCGTTTAGTAATAGACACTTAGAATAATTTTGTTTCCATTTGCATTAAGATCATTTTTATTACCACACTGGCATATAATTTTACTCAAGTAAAATGCACTTAATTTAGATCCCCCCAGGAAACAAGAAAAAGTATCTTATAGAATTTTCTTATATAGAAAATCAATCTTTATTTTATTTAATTTTTTTTATATTTGTACTTGGCGGGGTGAAAAAATCAGAAAAAAAAAAACTTAGTAAGAAGAGCATTTTTCTGGCGTGCATTAATGAAGTGTTTAAAAACGGGGAGGAGACCGAAAGAAACTCTGGGTTTCTCAAAGAAAACCTGCTCCTGAGCAGGTTAGGTTCATAGAGTAAGTATATGGTAACTAACTCTGAGAATAAGTTACCTCTCTTTCAGAAACGGGCTTGACTTACCCTGCTTTCTCGGGTTTGACAAACCTCCCATTCTGAAACAGAAAACCCAGAGTTTCCCTCATTTCAGGTTTAACATACTCAGAGTTTTCACTTAACCCCCTTTGTGAAACTGGCCCCAGGACTGTTGGTTTGTGCAGATTAGTGAATTCACTCCTAGCACGTGGGCGTCCTCAGTCCTGATCAGTACACCACATGACGTGTGTGTGGCTCAAGGGGAACCACACTGATTTACACACATCTGTTAAGAACAGAAAAAAGCTCTGCATTAGTCTATTAACCATTCAGCAGATATGAGGTTCACCCACACGCTGCTTACAAAAACAACTCTGTTTATTTTATCAGAAAGATGATTGCAATAAAAGTTGAATTCTACTTAGCCTGAGTTTTGGCAACTTGAGCATTTTTTAAGATTTAAATATAATAATATGCAACTATTTGTAAAACAGTGCAGGGTCCGATATTCGTAACATGGTGCACCCTCCGAGAGTGTGGGAACCAGGCACAGATCTTGATCTGGCTGCTCTTCAGCTCAAGCAAACCTCAGTTGTCATGGTAACATATCTATACCAAACCACAGCCATCGAGCTCAGGCATCTCGAGAGCTAGAATTACCTGTGGTTCTTTCAGAGAACTGTTAAAAGTACATTTCCTGCATCACCAATGAGATAGAATCACTTCAAACTTTCACTATCAGTCCAAACCCGCTGTTTATTTCTCTGAAAACAGAGGCAATGAGGTTTCAATATGATTTGATCTAAAGTAGCTTTTTTCCCATTATATCTGATTCTTTTTCTTTCGTCTCTAAATAATCGTCTCTTACAGTGGTGTGTGTAGAAAGTCACTGACTGATATACATGTATTCACAGACTTACAGTCTCATTTGAATAGCTAAAGTTTTCTAGCTATTCAAATTAGTTTTTTTCTAGCTAACAATTTCTGGTCATGCTCCCATGAGAGTTATCAGTTATGAATTCCAAGGTTATGCATGTTAAAGGGATAGTTCACCCGAAAATGAAGATTTGATGTTTATCTGCTATCATGTGATGTTTATCAGGGGCTCGTTTCACTAGGGAGGTTCAACCAACTATGAGTTTAAACTTGAACTCTGAGTTGACTTACCCTCAGATGGGAAACTCTGAGTTTTCGGTACAGAACAGCTGAAATGAATCGGTTTAATCAACTCTAAATTGACTGACTCTGAGTTAAGCGCGTGCACCGCAACTATAAAAGCCATTATCAATGGAGCGCCGATATTGCGATTCACCATGGCAACAGCTCCCGCCAAAAAGCCGTCTGCATACTTCAGACTGAATAAAAATATAATTCTTCTCAGTGTTATAATAGCACAGGTGAAAACTGGCAGAAAGTTAGATTAATAAACTAATAGCTAATAATTTTATGGTATCTCATGGGCAAAAAAAACAAATATATAAAATAATAATATTAATAAAAATATTTTAAGTGTATTTTTCCTTATTTTACAAATGATCTGCCAGCAGAGTAAAAAATATAGCAGTGGCTATTTACACTAAGTGGAATTAACATACTTTCTTAGCGATAGATCATATTTACAGTAGGCTAAGTGCAAGTAGCTCTAGATGCTATTTACAGAAAAAAAAATGTACAGTGAAAATCATGATATATTCTATTTACCATGTAAAAGTAGCAGTTCTTTGCAACAGGCTAAGTGTAAATAATAATTAGATGCTAGTCATACGTTATACTGGCAGATACATTTGCACCTTAGTATTGTTATACATTAACAGGATTCGATAACAACAGATTGTAAATGATTATTACAATTATAAATAGTTGCATCATTATTAAACACTCGTTAGGCACTTTACTTCCACTTTTAGAACATTTTGTTCATTTTTATTGAAAATAAATTCTACTGTGACATGTGATGGGAAAAGTGAGAAGAAAAAGCTTTGCAAAAGCCGGACTCTAACCCAATCAATCATGTTACAAGCTAGTTTTCTGTGCCCAAAACATTACTGCCTACCATTGAAGCCGTTATTCACATGTGTTGTATTTAACCTTGTGTCGATGGAGTGCGGAGCTACAGAAGATTTGCATTTAGTAATAGACACTCAGAACAATCTTGTTTCCATTTGCATTAAGATTATTTTTTATTACCACACTGGCATATAAGTTTACTTAAGTATAATGCACTTAATTTAGATCCCCCCAGGAAACAAGAGTTGTGATTCTTTTCTAAACCCACTGTATATACAATATATTGTAATATATTTTATAAATAATTTATACATTTACATGTGTAATTGTATATGTGTAATATTTTATGTAATCTGTACAATAATTTGTAATCATCAAATATTAATATATGTAAACAAAATATTATTTACATTATAAAGTATATTTGCAACATGGATTCTTTTTTTTTCCAATTTCATTAATTAATTCATCAGAATCTAATTAAAAAAAAAGACAATTCAGAATTCAGTTCCTGAAGATAATCTCATTTATAACCCTAAAAATAGGCTTGATTTAATTAAGCAAAATGCATTTTTTTTTTTTTTTTTTTTGGGGTGAATTGTGAGCTGGGCATGTTGCTTTGAGATTTACCCAATTACACCAATGCTAATGAAAGCTATTCACTGTATTTGGCGTCAACGATGGTAATGAAGATCGGAGAGTCATGAAGGACTGTGTGCTGCAGTGGCCTGTTTAATTTCATGGAAGTTTTCACTGTAATCACATAAAGCAGATCTAACTGCGTTTACATGCTTCTATTTGTTTTCTGACGCAGTGGAGGATGCATCTCTGTTGACTGCAATGATCGGTGAGGTTATTTGTGATCCCCAGCCAGAGCACCAGTGGATGACTAGCAGGAAACAGCTGCTTTTCTCTTGGGAGATAGCTGAAGCCATACATCAGTAAATACCCATCATCATGTATTACAAGCACACACTGACACAAGACTCCGTAATGAACATTGCTCATACATTTACTTCCCTTTTCATCTCAGTTTTCTCTTCTCAATCTCCCCAAACACTCATTTCTATGATTTCAGACCAGGAAAAAGAAGTCAATATCCATGCAGTCATATTTGGTGCTCTTTGAGGTTTAATGTGGAGTGAAATTAAGCAGTTTGCTGAGTTCAACAGTACTGCTCCCTGATGACCTTAGACCTTAAAGGAATAGTTCACCCAAAAATGAATATTCTGCCATCATTTATATTTATTTTCAAACCTGTATGCATTTCTTTCTTCTGTAGAACACAAAAGAAGATATTTTGAAATATGTCTTGGAAAACAATGTTTTTTGCATATACAGTGAATCTATCTATCTATCTATCTATCTATCTATCTATCTATCTATCTATCTATCTATCTATCTATCTATCTATCTATCTATCTATCTATCTATCTATCTATCTATCTATCTATCTATCTATCTATCTATCTATAGATAGAAACCCCCTTAGGTCGTTTAACTGAGTGAGATATAATAATATAAAAATATCTCGAATATATATATTAAGAGATACTGTGCTAAATCTTAGACTTTTTTTGTTGCCTTTTTAAAAGTACATTAGCATTTAAATCATCTTTATAAAGCTACCATTTTTATTACTTTTTTATTACATTTTTTTTATTTCTTACATCTCCATAAATGAGTAACAAATCAATATCCCAGAAAGCAGCTTTTAAAAATAGGATTTTGTTGATTGATTTCAGCCTTACTGACCAATAAATTGAATAATGTACTAGACAAGTCTAGACAAGGAATGCATAAACAATGTTTTTACTTAATGTGATCACTTTGTCCATATGGGAAATCACCAAAAAACACTACAAAATTATATATATATATATATATATATATATATTTTGTGTCATTATTTTATATTTTTTTTCATGTCATACCCACAAATTCTGTCCTGTGCCATATCCTGTGCCAAAGAAAGAGTCACCAAATGGCGTTGTGTTTCCCATTAAGAAGAAAACTCCCAGAACAGCCAATTATTAACCATCTCATGCAATTGGATGATTTTTATTTGCCCTTCTGCTTTTGATTAGTACAACTGAGGCTGGGCTAATTAGGCATAACATTCATGTCCTGTCTGCAGTGAATGCCAGGGTTGAGCATATATACGGGAAAACGCATAATCTCATCTCACTGGTCATGCTCACGTCTGAAGGACTCCGGCCAAGCGTGCAACCGATGACGTGGACTTCCCAGCCCAAAAATAATTTAGATAGTTTCTTGTTCCTCAGGAGAGAACAGGCTCAGCCTCGATGTTCATGAAATCCTCTGGAGAGACTCGACTGGTGGAAGACCATGAACTACGTGACAGAATAATGCTGAAAGTTGATCTTACTCAGAATTATGTTCTCATTTGACTGACACAACAACAGTATTTATCAAGTTGCACCTTAATTTGCAGCCAGCATCTGCTTGTGTAATCATTTGCGCCAGAGGCCTGGAAAACTAAAGGCAACGAAAACTATGACCCCAACAGCACTGTTCTTAATTCAAGATGGAAACACTTGAAGTCTGCTTGGACAAATTAACTTGATTTGTTTTTACAGTCAGAAGCATTAGGAGTGGAGTTGAAATAACCGTGCAGTTTATTCCAAACACAGCTAGAAGAACATCACTGTGTCACTATTTTTCAGTGGCTTACTCATTTAATATATATATAAAAACTCCAACTCAAAAAATAAATAAAAACTAAGAAAAGTAGACGAAAGGTTGCAAGATTGTGTACTGAAATCCTTTACGAGGAACTAAACTACTTTCATTATGACGCATTGAAATTCAATTATATATTCCCAAAAGCTCAATCCAAATAGGGGTTCTGTGTATTCTTATAATGGAATTTATATCACTTTGGTTTTCCTTTCTGGCTATTTAACTATAATCACTCTCATATGCAAGAGAGACAGGTCTTTTTGCCCACTTAATGCTTGTTATATCACAGGTGCAAGAAAATGAACCAACTTAGGCTTCGTTTCCCCTGGGCATGTCATCAGCTGTCTCCATCCAGATCTAAACAGACATCACTGTCATTACTCATGCTTTGTGACTGTATATGATGCTAACAATACGTCAAGACTCCTACTATTTAATGTACAGTATATGGATGATGACCCTTCCCATGTCTCTAAGGGTGTAGTTTGTCTGGTAATAATACACAACCCATCGTTATTTATAACAGTCTCGGTCCTTTCATAAGCAAGATGGATTTGGACTGTGGGCTAAAAATCTGTAAGGCCTGATGGCACACTGGCCTCTGTTCACTTGGCTTTAAGTCTGAACTGTCTAGAAGCCACTGAATGAAATGTAACCTCTTGGATGAACTGGTAATGTCTTTACTCATGAAACCAAAAAGCTTCCGGTATACAGAGCTGTCACCAGTAGCTGGTGAATTACATTATAAGTCAGGGCATTCTGTCTATACGAGCTGAGAAAGCTCTGAAAACCAAGCCCTTTGAGAAAATAGGTTTGCAGGCTA
>NC_039284.1:14285889-14325664 GCF_003368295.1 Carassius auratus
ATTTGAGTTTTGGTATTTTAAAGAGAATAAAGCACAAACACAGCATTAAACATTTTAAGAAAAAGAGGGAAATGTGCCTCACACTTGTTTTTTAAAAAGAATATTTGGAAACTAAATGGGTTCGAAACGGTTTTCCCTCTTCAAAAAAATTTACTTATATATAAATCTTTACATTAGAAAACATTCAAGTATGTAAGCCCTTCTATAAAACAAAATGTTTTGCTTTTCTCTTAGACAGGCCACAGTGTTACTTATCGTGAATGACGATGTAAACTACATTCTATATGTGATCAGACATGATTTCTGTTTCTAAAGCAAGTTATGTGAAGTGAAAACACATTTTAAACAGACAACTGAATAACTTTCAAAGCAAGTGCTTGATGTTGGCTGCATACATTTAGAGACGTTCTTGAATATGCGCATTGTTCTGTGTTGTAGTGAATTCAAAACGCATTATTTCAGAATATTTTGATACTGTGACAAAACTTGTCACCAATTTACCAAGTTTTTCTTTTTTTTTGCTAGCTAAAAAGGTGCAAGTTCGAGGTAGTCTAATCTCAGAAAATAGAACAGATTAAGAGTTCTAAAGCAAACATTCTATGATGTTCAAGATTCTTTTGGATTTAGTCAAAGAACCGGCGCTGCATGTAAGTCTCATCTGAAGCAGAGTAGCCAAACTTCTTATAAAACTCCACATTTTTCGGCACACTCCAGCGTTATTTTGTAGCACTGCAATTTTTTGCTGAGGAGAGTCAATGTTGATACCAACCTAAAAGCAAAAGTATTATGTTCAAAATAACTTGTTTTGAAAGTAAAACTAATGTAAAAGTGTCTCAAAAAACAAACTCACAGTTTTCCAAGCTGTTTTCCTCTGCATACATCACTCACAACCACTTCTTCCACACGCCCCCTCTTCAGAGACAAAAATATATATATATATATATATATATATATATATATATATATATATATATATATATATATATATGAACATGAAAAAAATAAACTTAATTGCAAAATACATATTTAAAGTTATAATTAAATATTAAGTCAAATATATTGAAAATGTTAAGTACCTTTGCACAAGCATGGATAAATTTGTGCTCTATGATGAGTGTTGCTGTGGCAACAATCTGTCCAAGATTTGTGTCTTCCACCACTATGACAAAATAGTCTCCAGATTTCTTCATATGTTCAAAATTTGCTAAAAAAAAAAAAAAGTACCAAAAAAAATAAATTTATATATATATATATATATATATATGGATGAAGAAATGCAAGATGTTTTGCATTAGGAACATGCAGTACCTTTGAACTGTTCTTCTGTGACATCCCCAGCCACTGTCAGCTGCGATAAGACCTTATAAAAGCCTAAAAAAATCAATAAAGACAAACATGTTTATCCTGGTTGTTGGAAGTACTGAACATGAGTGGGCAGATTGTTGAATGGGAATCAGTACCTCTGTCTAGGTCAGCAGTACAAAGAGGACGGAGGACCAGACCTTCTCCAGGCTGAGAGGGAGAAATGGCAGGAGAGAAGGAGACAGTGTTGCTGCTCCAGTCCAGCTCTTGAAGCAGAGAAGGATCAAACAGAGGAGTCTCGTCCAGCAACATTCCAGAGGCCCTATAATCAAATAAAGTTTTATATGAATTTATCATGGATCAGGAATCCCTGGCAATAAATGCATACTGGCAACAATTTATTCGGACTTTGATCATTTACACACAAATCAAATTCAAACTTCTGCTATTATTGTTGAATAAAACTTAAACCATACAAAAAAAATATTTGTTACTTGAAATAAACATTGACAGTAATAAAATAAATATTAAAAAAATATTTTTAATTTTTAATTCATGCTAAGGAAACATTTCTCATTTTCATTTAGTGTAACTTCATTAAAATGATAAAGTTAAATTTAAATATTTACATTAAAATAACACTGACATAAAAAAATATTTTAACTATATAAACATTAAACTGACAATTAAAAAACTAAAAAAATGTATAATTTTTAATAAGAACTTTAAAAGTATCTCAATGATACTAAAATAACACCAGACACACCTTGTAAAGATATTTCTTTTCGAGGTGTGTCATTATTACAAACCAAAACTCCAAAGAATGACAGTACAACATTCAACATTCATTAGTCAAAGTTACCAAGAAAATCAAGAAAATATTATATTCCAATAATATATAATTATCTCAAAGCAGTTTATGGCAACCCCAACTAATGAAGGCAAAGGTCACAATTCAGTGTAGAAAGTTTACATTATTAGGTCCCTGTATTATTTAGATTCATTTCCAACATCCAAAATCTACCTACATTCTCAATCTGTAATTCCCCCCAAAACATCCGTATGTTCAGTCAAATGTCAACAGAGCTCGAGATCAACTGTTGTAGATTCGCGCAGCCTATCTAAGATCGATCTGTAATTTACTTACGGAGACATATGGATATTGACCGCTTTCGTTTTATAAAATCTTTGAATGAATCCAGTAACTCCAATCCAGTTACAGAGATCCTCAATGTTCCAGCATGACATACACACTTCCGCCTGCGTTATTACCCCCACCACGTTACGTTCTACCCTCCACCCAATCACTATTTGCTGTTGTTCGTACAGTTAATGAATGACTTCTCAGTTGTCCAATCAGAGACTAGTTTGAAGTGCCTCTGACCAATCTTCACAAATACTGATCAGATAAAGGGCGGGGCTTGTCAGAATACGGGTATTGCTCCCTCCTCTCTCTGTCTGCGTGCGTGGAATATGACGTGGCGCGGAGTTTAACGAGGGCGTGGACGTTTATTTGCATATAGGAAAAGCCGTTTTAACAGAATAAATATAAAGTTTACAAACTGTTCTGTGATGTTAGAAGTGTTGACTATGAAAACCTGACACCGTCAGGTTCGACAGGATTGTCAAGAACTGAAAAGGTGTCTGATACTGTACTACCTACGTGTTGAAACCTTTACAATTAGAGTAACTATGGTAAATAATTACTAATTACTGGTTTTAAAATACCAAAGTTACTACAGCTATTGTTACCACAGGAACATTATGACTACTAGTTACTATCTAGTAGTTTTAAATGACTGCTTTCTAGTAATCTGTCAGAGCAGGGGTTAACTAAGTCATGTTATCCAGAACAACCTTGACCTAGACCTTGACCCTTAGTTTCTTGTCTTGACCTTTTCTAAGGACAGGCTGTACAAAATGCATGCTCAGACATACTCCGTAGCATTTACTGGAATTCATCCCTCTTCCTTCTTGTATTGATTTTCTCAAGTGTCTAACCAAAAACTTAATCATCGTTTCAAATGTTTTATGTAACTTTCAATAGATTCTGCCAGATGTGAATGTACAGAGAGGACTAACAAAAAATAAGTTGATTAAGAAACACCTTCCACTGATCCCAATGTCATCGAGGTACCTACACTGTAAGCATTAGAATATCAAATATTATAATATCAAAACAGACCACAGCAAAGAAAGACAGAGAAATTAAGATTTTAATTATTATTGTTATTTTTATAGTTAATTTCTCTATTTAAAGAAATACACGATCCCCAACCTTTAAAAAAAATAATATTCCAAAAAAAATTAGGCAAATAAAGGCTTAATGGTGTGGCTTGTCAATATTGTGGCACACATTTGATTAAATAATGATGGTGTAGACAAAGCTCTTGTGACAACAGTAAGTCCATAATGCATCTCCTATTACTGTTTAAAAAATGCTGGCAGGCATTCCTTAATAAGCTCAATAACTTGCATGTAAAGGGGAGCAGAGAGACAGCAGGTATTGAATGAAGCTTGCGGGAAATAGTGAGGCCGAGAACACAATAAATGCCTGCAGAAAGCTGATATACTAGTTCACATGACTAAACCATGGATCATTACATTGAGTGGAAGATACAAATCATGGAAATACAGTCCGTTTGTCTTTAATGACTGTACATGGTGTTACGAGCCCCTGCTCGTACAGAAAATGAGACTGCAAATTTTGGCCTTATCATATATATATTAATATATAAGATCTGGTTTATTCAAACAGATTCTTGCCCAATTTAATGTGTGTACATAAAATAATTAATATGATGCTGTATTTGTAATTTCTATAGTCATTATGAGAATTTTATGTTACATGAAGTTAAATGTTTAAGGAAAATAACGGTTAGTGAAACTAGAAACAATTCGTCAAAGATTCGTCAAAGAAACCAAAAATATTCATAATATACAATGCCGGGTTTATGGAAAACTCAATTAGGAGGCAAGCTAAAGAGGAAATAATGTATACTATAAATTAATACACTGTATGTTTTAAATTAATTAAATTAAAACTAATTAAGTACCTCAAACTAATGCAGTAATTTCATATTTCATAGATTTACAATAAAGAATTGCAAATAAGTAAACAAGTGCATAAAATAACCTAGCTTTGTTTTGACTGGGTTTTGGGGTGTTCAGGGTGGTTGCATACAAGCTAAAGTCAAAAGTGCAACATCTCTATGATATTCAAGTTCCAATGTTGTTTGACTTCAAACAGGTTTCCAGAACACTTCCGCGTCCACCACTGGTCAGCCTCCAAACTCACGCCATTGGTTGAGCCAGTGTCACTAAGTTCAGCTGAGCTGCTTAAACAAATAGAGTGATGTATAGTACCATAGAGACAAATCAGTCTGTAAATGCTTTACTTACTTGAATGCATATTAAAAGATATTTTAACATTAAAAAACTGACACACTTTTGACTTTAAAACTACTTATAGCAAACCAAGGCAATTTAATTTCTCTCAAAGCACCATAACACGGACTAACACTACCCAGAGCACCTAAGCGGCAACAGCTGTTACAGAAGCTGTCCAGATACTGACACAGATCAATGGAGAGAACATGAACACAAGAGCCATGGAGCCAGAGACTTCCTGCTGATTTAATTACAGACTTTCCATCACTCAAAGAGCCACCGTTCTGAAGCAACATCAGTACATCTACACATGAATGATGGTCATGCGATATTATCAGCCAGACACGCTGCAAACCGGTGCAGACAATAGAATCATTATAGCTGCAGGAGTCTTTTACAGAGAGCCTTATACTTCTGTATTACCATAAACAAGTCTTTAGGGAGGTGTTGCGAATGTACACTGAAAAAAAGTGCTCTTAAAAAGAGGGTGAGGCTTGTATGGTCTTAGTCTTACAGTTTGACAACACAATCAAATGAAAAATTCATGATGTTCATGGTTGCTCTGCTGTGCATCAGATCGATAGCACAGTAATAGCTGGCATATCTGAGACTTGCTTGGCAAGGTTCCCTATTTTTGATAAACTGTGCCATGTTAATGGGCAGACTGAGTTACTGTCCTCTTTCTGCTTGAAGATGATTTCTCTCTATACAGATATACAGTAGCCTACAGATTTGTGCACATATCACATATGTGATACAGGAGATTCTTCTCCCAGTTGTCTGATCCTGTTACTTCCTCCCGCTAAACATGCTTCGTTTCTGCTCTGTGTGGTCTTTTGGGACTCCAAATTTAGTCCAAGTATTTGATAGAAGCAGTAAAATTCTGGTAATTCATGGGGCAGGAAGGTTATAAATGATGCTGTCTGCCAAGAGATAAAATTCTCTGCAACAATACACTTTGAAATGATGAATAAAAGTAATGATGCTTAAAAAATGTCAGTTATTTATTGTAGCTTTTTGTTAATTCCTGGAATGCAAGTAATACATCTCAATGAATCTATTTTTCTACCATACTATTTTTTTTAAGGGCAAAACATGCTGGTAAGCAGTTGAATTTTATTTTTTTGTGTGTTTTGTTAGTCCTGTTTACCCCTTCCCAACATGGACTGGAGCATAAATAACCATGGTTGTATTGTTTGACAGTTTGGCAGTTAATTTACATTGGTGTCACTGGTAATTTATTATTTTGTAGTCAGGTTTTGTAACTTATAATAGGCTATATATTTTTTAAGGTCTGTTTAGCATATTATAAGAGAAAAGAATGAAATACATAACATTTCTTCAATGTTCTTACATCTGTAAGACATGAGAGGGGGTTGAGTGGAACAACTGAATCATTTGTGCCTCTGCATATTGATCTGATCAACCACTTTTAACAGATCGCAAGAGAATTCATCACTCAGTTCCTTGGATGCCATCCTGCTGGCCTCGAGTCACACACATAAAAGAGAGAAACTGATTACAATGAAAATGTAAAAAAAATAAGATGCACAGTGTCCTGCTGAATAATTCATAACTATACAGTAGTGTGCCTGTGATATTAAATAAATGAGAGTAAAATATTGTAACATTTTAGAATGACATCATCTAATGACTTCACAGCCATAAAGAGTTATTGAATTTATTTTGTAATCCATTTAGCAGGCCGGAACTGCATCCCTGTGATATTACTCTTGATATTTGATAGGAGTGGACCCCTGACCACCGTCTGAAATGGGTGTCAAAAATTGCCTTTGTGCTTGCAAATGTTTGCCGGATGTTCCCAAATTAAGCAGGGCACATATCAATCAATAAATCAATGAAGTAAAGCTCTCAGTGTCTGTTCGGAGATTTCCTATTTCCTTCCTAACAAAGTTGTCCTTGTAAATAGATGTTCGTTATTATTGACTAATTTCATTTAGCTCATTGATTCACTGATGTTCAGTCAAAGGTCACAGTAAGAGATAATACATTTTAAAAGATGTTAATGTTGTGGGCTTGTGGCTTATTTTTGCACTTTTTTTTATTTTTTTTCATTTTTTATTTTTTTGATGGTAAAACAGCCTATAATAATATAACAGCTACAGTAGATAAGATACTAATACTGACATTGAGTATACATCCTATAGTCATTTAAGATTCTCAATGTCATTTCTTCAGCACAGCATATTCATCGTTGCATATGATATGTTAACTGTCCATTGACAAAACTACCCCTTCCGTCCAGTGAAGGGCAAGTATTCCTCTGAGGAATTGATACTTGAGAGGTTTTAAATAGGAGGGATGCACTTCCTCCCATCAGTTCATGCCGAGCTCTCACTGCACGAACTTCACGCATGGAAAAATTAATTACTCCTCTGTGAGGACATCAGCTTTTCCTACAGCATTTCATTCTGAAGGTAGGATACTTTTGGTTTTCTTTCATATAAAAGATACTTAAAAGGTTAAAGTTTTTTGTCTGTTACTTTTATATACAGTAGCTGTTATATGCAAAGAATCCTTACAGATGCATATATAATGTATAACATTAAATACAGTTTAAATTACTTAATGTAAAATAATCTTTAATTACATTTGTTAATTATTTAATTTATTAAAAAAATATAAATTGCATATACATATATGCTGCACACACACACACACACACAGTATATGCATTATACAGATAAAAGTAATTTCATAATGTATATCATTTTTTGTTAATTAATGTGTTAATGAAAAAATTCAAGTTGCTGAATACATTGTCTATATTATAACTAGTTAGGTAACTATTTATTTGAATTATCATACAAAATAATGTGTTCCTTTCAAATAAAACATATTAATAGAATCCTGTTTATTTCCTGAAAAATCACCATAAAAAATTATATTTGGTATTGTCAGTTATGTATAGTCTGTGCATAAATATGTGCTGCATTCATTCATTTTGTAATATTGTATGCCTTGTAGTAGCATTAATACTATTAGTATTCTTCATATTTTCCTTTGCCGATCTTAATTTATTTTTAAATTCTGTGCAGCACTTTTCCAAAAAGGGCCTGAAGCAATGTCAGAGAGGAAGCCCAAAAACTCAGACACACGTCCCAAGAATCTGCGGAGCTGGAGCGCTGATAGTTACATCCGCAGTATTAAAAAACGCTCCCATGGGTCACGCCATGAGACAGCGCCCAGAGGGGAAGAGGGGGAAGGAATTGATGACCAGACTGTACGCTCTGCTTCTAGTCCTCGGAGACGTCGAGAGCGAAAGTGCAGCTGCACAGTCCCTGGAGAACCAGATTTGGATTCTCCTTGCAGGAAAGCCCTGTCCCGCCGGTCTCTGAGGCAGAAGTTTCAGGACGCCGTCGGCCAGTGTCTCCCTCTTCGCAATCACCACCACCATCACCACCAGTCCGGTTCCTCACGTCCATTCTCCATCCTTCTTTGGTCCAAACGGAAGATTCATGTGTCTGAGCTCATGGAGGACAAGTGTCCTTTCTCTCCGAAATCTGAACTGGCTCAGTGTTGGCATCTGATCAAGAAACATGGCACTCATACCAAACCTTCTTTAAGCATCGAAACCGAACCCAAATGTCCCTTGTTATCCTCCTCTCCTCCAACGCTCATTTCATGGGAGGAGATCAGCTCTAGTGGGGCTTCTAGTCTGGATGACTGGGATCCGTCTCTTGCACATGGAGACGCCCAGTGCTGCGCCCACACTGACTACATCCTGGTTCCGGATCTGCTTCAGATCAACAACAGCCCTTGTTATTGGGGTGTCCTGGATCGTTTCGAAGCTGAGCAACTATTGGAAGGGCAACCAGAGGGGACCTTTCTGCTCCGAGACTCTGCCCAGGATGAATACCTCTTCTCGGTTAGCTTCAGACGCTATAGCCGCTCCCTCCATGCTCGAATAGAGCAAAACGGGAAGCGCTTTAGCTTTGATGGCCGTGACCCTTGTATGTACAGAGATCCCAGTGTCACGGGCCTGTTGAGGCACTACAGTGACCCGGCCACATGCTTGTTTTTTGAGCCTCTTCTCTCTCGCCCACTATCTAGGAACTTTCCTTTCTCTCTGCAGCACATGTGCAGAGCGGTCATCTGTAGCTGTACAACATACCAGGGCATTGACACCTTGCCTTTACCCTACAGTTTGAGACTCTTCCTTAGGCAATACCACTACAGATGCAATGGAGCTTGTGCTGTTTAAAAACAGAAATGAGACAAAACTACACGTTGCTACAGATTGAAAGGCACAACAAATGTATTCCACACAACATGGTGGACTTTGTTATCATGCAGCACAAAAACAGATTATGTTTCTAACATAATCTTGTGAAAACCAAAGATACGCAGGAAATTGCTTCACATTCCTATACTATTAAGTGTTCTTTTGCAAGTTCTCTATATGAATTTGATTAGTCTTTTTTCTTGTTTTGTATTTCTCATCTGTTAATACACTTTATTTACGTCTGTATGCAATATAAAGTTCTGTGCCCTAGATGTTCATGATGAAACAGAAAATTTAATGGACCCTTTTCACATTTCCGGTGTTCTCAGAAGCGAAAGCCGTCATAGTCGGTTAAACTTAAGAAACGACTAAAGACAAGATCGTTTAAGAATGCATATTGAGAAATGCAGCCAGAAGCGAGAATGATGTCAGATTTGTCTGCACCCTCTCCGCCATTTGAACACCCTCACTGCAGTCTTCGTTTTGTGTTACTTAATGCCAAGTGAATAGGCTATAACACAATGCATAGCATAATAAATGTTACTATTTTAATGAAAATATGAAAAACTACTATTAGATTTGTGATGTTAAAATCTGTGCAAACACATCATCATCAAAGTCTGTTAAAAAGTGGTTTGTGTTGTTTCTTCTAGTGACAGTTTTATTGTAATACTTACCAGATTCCACTAGATGGCAGACTTGTAATACTAACTTGACATTAACCACTAGATTCTCTATCTGACTTATATTTTAGAGCTAAACACAGTGCCTAAACCATTTCTGTTTGAGTTGCCAAACCTTGTCAGTATATTATTGTTTGATAGACCCGTCCAGTATTGAAGCAATTCAACCACATATTGTAGCTATACATTTTCAATAAAAACAAGCAATAGAACCAACAAGTTAATCGAGGCTGATTTGTTTCATTATGTTTTATAATAAGTTTCTATTCTAATAGGTGAAAATATGTGCTGCTATTTATGAATATTTTGAATTATTATGTTCTGCATGGTTTAAAGGGAATCTGTGTACATATGGTATAATAATAATAATAATAATAATTCCTTACATTAGTACTTTTCTATAGGCACCCAAAATGCTTTACATCTCCTCATCCACCACCACTGTATAAAATGGGAAAACAATACACTGAATGCCATATATTGAAAACATAAATTTTTTCACTTTTAACAAAATGTGGAATGATTCTTTCTTACAACTTTGGTTTAGTTAAAGATGTTATTATGATTTCACTCTGGATTTTTTGAAAGAATTTCAACAGACAAAACATCAACTGTTAAAATCATCTTTAATACTATTGATTTCTGCTGTTGTTGTTTTACCCCCCCCCCCCCACACACACACACACATTTATTTATTAATTTTTATTAAAGCATAATTTATTGATTAGTTTCATATTTTACTTTTCTTTTGGGGACAATTGTTAGTGAAATCTGGAAACACATGCAAAAAAAAAAAAAAAAACTAAACTCAATGATGCAGTGATGACATGTCCCATTGTGGCTATTAATCTTATTATATTTGGTATTATATTTCAGTCTACAAGCATATACTGGAGCTGCTTCCTGAACTGCATATCAAATTATTCAGCAAACAGACAATGAGGATAATTTATTTATTCTCATGTAGAGGACTAAATGTACAACTCCAGGCTGTATTAAATTATTGATGCTTATGTCTCATATCAGTTTTGCTGCAGGCAGTTCCAACTGCTGTTTATTTGTTAATAACAATAACATAATTTTTTTACATGCACTTCGAACATATATCTTAAACTGTGTTACAAAGATAAACGGAGGTCTTACGGGTTTGGAACGACATGAAGGTAAGTTATTAATGACATAATTTTAATATTTGGCATCATGTGATTTGTCTAAACTGGAGATGAAAGCCAGGTTGTCTATATCTGCACATAATAAATATCTCACATAATGAAAATTCTGTTTAACAGTATTTTTACACCTGCCCATGTACGTTATTTTTCTTTATAGATTATTTTGGTAATTTATATGTTTTTTAAAGTCTTTTTAAGGACTGATATATGAAAGGTTTTAAATAAATCATTTCAATTGTAAAAATGAAAACCAGATTGACAATTAAAATATAGAAAACTGTACGCACTCTTCGTCATTTAATCAATAAACCCCGCCCACTGGTTAACATAATATCCATGCAGGTTTACTTTGAAAATTAAAACAAAAATGAAAAATGAAGTCTGTGAAATAAAGGAGACTATAAAAAGAAAATGTAAATAAAACTGAATTGCTTTAATAAATTGCTTTAATAAAAAGCTTAGTAAAAACTATATTTACATTTTCTTTTTAATATTGGCAATTTAGCCTCGAAGATGGAAAAGGATTATACAAGTGAATTAAGATGCAATTATTCATATTGTATATTACTACAGTTTATAATATACTGTAACTGAGCATTTTAACTGTTTTTAACACGCTTTGATTTCAGTCGTAAGGAATTAGAAATTCTAAGATGCCTGTTTTGATGTGTATTATTTCAAACACCTAATGATGTTTCCTAGGTGTATTGTGACCTGAGGGAGCGACGGTGATGTTTGCATTTGGAAAAGTCTAGATGACGACGATCCCAAATCCATAAATGTTGGGGAGAAGGTGTATTCTGTAGCCTTGAAGGTAAGTTAACATTTTTTTTTTCTTTCTATTTATCCAGTCAATTACCGTATTTTCCGGACTATAAGCACATTTTTTTTCATAGTTTGGCTGGTCCTGCGACTTATAGTCAGATGTGACTTATTTATCAAAATTAATTTGACATGAACCAAGAGAAATTAACCAATAGAAAACATTACCGTCTCCAGCCGCGAGAGGGCGCTCTATGCTGCTCATTGCTCCTGTAGTCTACACTGAAATCATAGAGCGCCCTCTGGCGGCTGTAGACGGTAATGCTTTCTCTTGGTTCTTGGGTCTAAATAAATGCAACTTATACTCCAGTGCAACTTATGTTTTTTTCCTCATCATGACGTATTTTTGGACTGATGCGACTTATACTATGGTGCGACTTATAGTCCGAAAAATACGGTATATAGTAGTATAATTACATGAATAACTCTATAGTGAGTTTTTATTTGAATGTCAGTGTTTATTATCCCCTGCAGAATGGAAAGTTAGTTACAGCAGTTTCCAACAACACAGTTCAGATTGACACTTTCCCAGAGGGAGATCCAGATGGCATTGTCACTGGATTCACCACCAACGCAAACCACGTCACCTTCAGGAGCAGCGGGTCAAGAGTGGCTACAGGATCCAGGTGCGACTTACTTTCAGTCCTCATCCTGCTACATTTGTATTGTAAAGGATATTTAGGTCTCAGGGTGATGACACATCCTCTCTTTCCCACACTTATCCTGGCGGGAATTTCTAAATTGCCTAAAACGCCAGTTGATATAACTTATTTTTAGTAGTAGTTGATTAGTCAAATTGGTGTCAAAAAAAACATTTATTTTTTGTATAATATATTATTGTTTCAATGTATTGTTTAATACTCCCATCGTTGTGCTTTCGTCCGACATCAATGCACAGTTGAAATCACTTTGATTGTTTTATGATTAGTTGTGTTTGGGTAAATGGCAGTTTTCTGGATATATGGATTGTTTTAAGCTGATGCGTCACGGCTGAAGGCAGCGAGCATGACACAGCATTGATCAAGCAGTTTTATCCTGCTGCCGATGCTTGAATATTGATGCAGCTGAGCTCCCAACAGGTTATTTGATTTTTTTTTGTTCTCTTCCTGTAGAGGTCGGAAATGAGTTTTCATTTATTTCCCCACTTCAGATCGTAAAGATCTGCAGTGCCAATATGAGTCTCTGCTGGGCTGAAGATGGTGGAGAATGAAGGCGCTAATTTTGGCATTCTGTTTTTCAGTGACTTTATTGTGAAGATAGTGGATGTGGGTGAACAGCAGTCAGCCGAAGACCTTTGGTGGACATGATGCTCCTGTCCTCAGTGTGGCTCTTGACCCTTCTGATGCATTCCGTGTCATGGTGCCTTTTAATGGTCCGCTCTTATTTGTGAATGTGGCCAAATTAAGAATTGCTCATGAATAAGTTCAGTGTCATATTTATTTCTTTTTCAATAAATACAACATTTATTGCATACATTATCATTTGGGGTCTGTACAATGTTTTCATATATATATAGGAAATTGAATCATATCATAAAGGATGCATTCATTTCTTAAAAAGTGACAACAAACACATTTGTAAAGTTACAAATTATTTTTATTTAAAATGAATGCTGTTCTTTTTAACTTAATATTCTTCAGAGATTTCAGAAAAAAAAATTGTGGTTTACACAAAAAATATTAAATGGCAAAACCGTTCAAAAACACGTTTCTTGCAAAGCAAATCAGTATATCAGAATGTTTTCTGAAGGAGCATGTGACACTGAAGACTGGAGTAATGGCTGCTTGAAAATTCAGCTTTGCTTCATAGGAAAAAAATTACATTTTAAAATACATTAAAATATAAAACTGTTGTAAAAATACTGTTTTTACTGTATGTTTGATCCAATAAGTGCAGCCTTGGTGAGCATAAGAGAATATATTTAGAACAGTAGTGGATATGTGTTGTTTGTTGATGTTTAACGTGTTGTGATGAGTATTTATCTATTAAATTTGAAGCGTTGGGTCATAATTATTCATTTTCGTGTGCTCATGTCACTTCCTGACAGGCTTCCTCCAGCTGTGATGGATTAGTTACTGTGTGGTCTATTGAGTCACAGGTATGAGGCCTCACATTGGAAAACGTACAACTTCAAGTAATAGAGAGCTTTTTATTATGTGTATTTTTTGGTTATAAGTTATAACCTTTCAAAAAATAATTTTATTTCAAAATTATAAAAAAAAAAAAAAACTCAAAGAACACTGCATTTAAAAAAAAAAAATCTAACATTTCAAATAAAATACATTTAAACCATTTTTTTTAGATCTGATGTAAAGCTGGTGAACTCTGTTGTGTGTGTGTTGACTCAAGAAGCTCAATGGAAAATTCTCCAGAAATCTAGTGATGTGAGCAATGCCAAGGCTCTCTGTAGGCTTACATGGCAGCCTCGTTCAGGAAAGGTATGGACATTAACACACACACACACACACACACACACACACACACACACACACACACACACACACACATAAGGCCTCTCCAAAATTCAATTTACATTTTCAAGTTTTCTCTTTGGTTGTTTCCTATATGAATGCTTTATGAGCACATCAATCACTCTCTCAGCCATATACAACAGTCGTGATATTTAAGATTTAGCTGTTCATTTGTTGTATATACACACTTGTAGCTGCTTGCCGTACCGGTGGACTTGACCATTCAGCTGTATGACAGAAACACATGGACACATGTCAGCACGCTCTCCGATGACCTCATCTCACAGGTCAGTAGAAAGCAACTCAGTGATTTTCAGAGGAACAGTTAAAAGAAATAAAATTAGAAATAGGTAATTTATAGATTGTGGAAACCTTTATTAGCGTTACAATTGTGTATTAAGCTTTTGCCTACTGTATCAAATGTATTGTGTGGCAAAAGTTGTGTGGTAAAAGTTGCGTTATATTGCAGTGCATAATGAAATGAGCAAATCTTTCAGACTCTTTCTCCTCTCGGGTTGTCAATGTCGTGGTCTGGTCACCGTGTGGGAAGTTTCTGGCTGGAGGAACAGTTGGCGGAAACCTGTTGGTCAAACTGTGTATTGAGAGGTTGTAGTCACATTTATGTTAATATTATTGAAGATTTTGGTGTGTTTTTTTTTTTTTAAGACTTTGGACAGAATGTGAACATTGTATTTTCATTAACGCTTTATACGTCTTCTGTAATAGCATTCAATATTGTGAGTTTAACAATGTTTCTAGGAAGATAGTATCTTTCATTTCAGACAGTGTAGTCTGTGCAGTGATGATGTTGTTGATTTTGTACTATTACAGACAGAAACACGAGAAAGGGTTCACTGTGTGTGGGATGGAGTGGCATCCCTCAGGGGGCCGGATCGCTTACACTGACACCGAGGGCTGCCTCGGGCTCCTGGAAGGCGTACTGTCCTCCTCCTCCATTGTTCAGAGTACCAAGGTCAGTCGTACCTTCAGGGTCTCGCCATTTTCAAGTCATGATGTATATGGACCTTTATGTGCCTATATTTGCTGCTTGATTATAAAAAAAAACCCCAAATAAAATCATTCTTTGTCTGTATATTTGTTAATATTAATATGTTAAATATATATATATATATATATATATATATATATATATATATATATATATATATATATATATATATATATATACTCACCTAAAGGATTATCAGGAGCACCTGTTCAATTTCTCATTAATGCAATTTCAATTATCTAATCAACCAATCACATTGCAGTTGTTTCAATGCATTTAGGGGTGTGGTCCTGGTCAAAACAATCTCCTGAACTCCAAACTGAATGTCAGAATGGGAAAGAAAGGTGATTTGTGCAGTTTTGAGCGTGGCATGGTTGTTGGTGCCAGACGGGCAGGTCTGAGTATTTCACAATCTGCTCAGTTACTGGGATTTTCACGCACAACCATTTCTAGGGTTTACAAAGAATAATGTGAAAAGAGAAAAACATCCAGTATGCGGCAGTCCTGTGGGCGAAAATGCCGTGTTGATGCTAGAGTTAAGAGGAGAATGGGCCGACTGATTCAAGCTGACAGAAGAGCAACTTTGACTGAAATAATCACTCATTACAACCAAGGTATGCAGCAAAGCATTTGTGAAGCCACAACATACACAACCTTGAGGCAGATGGGCTACAACAGCAGAAGGCCCCACCGGGTACCACTCATCTCTACTACAAATATGAAAAAGAAGCTACAATTTGCACAAGCTCACCAAAATTGGACAGTTAAAGACTGGAAAAATGTTGCCTGGTCTGAGGAGTCTCGATTTCTGTTGAGACATTCAGATTGTAGAGTCAGAATTTGGGGTAAACAGAATGAGAACATGTTATCACAAACACCCTGGGCCACACCATGGCCGATCTATCCCAGGATGCCGTGCTGCTGGCCTGTGAGGGAACTGAAGAGCTAGGTACAAGATCTTAGTTTTAATTATTGACTTAGTTTCTTTCATTTCTTTAGTTTGGATGCATTAATGAAGTTCATTTGTATTCAGTTGGGCTGGTTTCATGTTAATCAGATTACGGTCAGCAGAAGCTGATGTGAACCTTGATCTGTAGATTCCCCTTTGTCCTCAACTGCTAGCTTTTGTTTACAAAGCAAATGTACACTTTGCCTCCATTTTTATCTGGATAACTACTAATCCAGTAGAAATCCGGTAGTGAATTCTTTGCTTTAAGTGAATAAATTACAAAAGGTGTCATAGAAGTTGTATTTCAGATAATGAGCATTCGTGGTAAATTTGAATATTAAGAAACTATGGTACTTTTTTTTGTTACTGGGAACTTCTTTTCTGTGGAAATGTAAAAACGATACCAGGGTTGTTACATAATCATACTCTGACACTTGTTGATTTAGACACATGTCATTTTTCAGTAAGTCAATTCCTTAAACATAATGACAGAAAAAGATGTACATGTAGAAAGTATATGGAAAACTGAGCTTCTTGTAGTGTATCACAGAGGTACTAATGCATGCCAATCTACTTTCGGTACAAGCACTGGTTTCATGGCAGCATCCCCTTGTTTTGAACAACCACAAGCCCTAAATCATATTCATAAATGTGTATCCTTTATTTATTTATTTATTTATTTTTGTGTATGTACTCTGTTACATACTAGTTTCTAATCATTGGTTTTCAACTCCATCATGAACAAATTTATAGTTTATATCCTTGTTTCTTTTAATAATTAAGGTCGACTTGCAAAGTAGCCGTAAAAGGAGAAAACTGATCACAATTTAACTTATTAAAAAACAATAAAAATGGCACATCTGGAAGCACTTTTGAGCAATGACTCAGATGGATTTTTTATTTATTTTTATTCAACTAAATGAGCAATCCAGATAAACTGAATCAAAAGTTTATTCCCAACACTTGGAGTTTGTGTATGTAAATTGGTTGAGCTTGATTGTCATGTATGTCATCAGGTACCGGGTTTGATGGAGATCAGGGGCTTGGCATACAGAGACGTTAGGTCATAGACGGAGAACCATTGCCTCTCACACTGAAGTCCTTCCTGGCATGGATGGGCTTCACTGCGGAGGGTGAGTCACCTTTACTGTATTCCTTTGATAGTTAAAGGGGTTATATGATGTTGCTAAGAAAGAACATTATTTTGTGTATTTGGTGAAATGAAATGTGTTTGTGCGGTTTAAGGTTAAAAACACATTATTTTCCACATACTGTACATTTTTGTTTCTCCTTTGTCTGTTTCTACAAAGCTCATCATTCTGAAAAGCAAGGTGTGCTCTGATTGGCCAGCCACCAAGTGCTTTGTGATTGGCTGAATAGCTCAAGTGCATGATGGAAATGTTATGCCTTCTTGACATACTCTGATGCCGTGTCCTGGTGCAATAAGGCAAAACCCATAAAATCCATTACAAACGAGATATTTTTGACATCCAGTTGGGACATAATTACTGATTATAATGACTTATACTGTCCTTTTACATTTGGGCAGTGCTATGCAAATCTTCCCACACAGTGACGTAGACATGAGGGCATGTTTAAACAAGGTGCTTCTCAGGCGCGGCTCGAGCCGCGCGGCAAACGCTTGCTTGCTAGAAATAGAACCGACGCCTATTTTTACCGCGACACGTCACAGAATCCTCCACGCTTCTGGGACGCTTCTGGGACGCTTCTGGGACGCTTCTGGGATGCTTCTGGGACGCTTCAGACACGCGGCGCTCACGCCACGCAGCCAGTGTGTCACCTGCCTAACTGATCTCTGCTTCATTACAGTTTGCACATATGTTTTCGTCGCGAATGTTAAAAGAGTCGCGCGATAACGCGCATCATCACTTCGATACGGAATTAGATCTGGCTTTTGTTCACACAGCGCTCGTTCCGGATCGATTACCGCAATGTTACTATGTCCCCGACCCGGGTTTGATTCGGTAATCAATTCCGGGACGTGGTTGCTTTCACACAGAAGGCGACCAGGCAATGTTACGGGAATATTGCGGGTCCGACGTGCAGTGTGAAAGGGGCTACAGTGAACTCGCCCTGGAAAAAGCCAGTCAGATTCAGGAGGAGGAGCACGAAGAAAAAGAGTCCGCCTATCAGAGGTTAGCATAATGAATTAGAATTAAATGAATATCTAGCTATCTATCATCTTCAGGCCTAGAAAAACTCTTGAAATTATGTTTTAAATACTTGTTTTTCCTCCATACTCGGATCTAAAAAGTACAGTGTATTAAAGTATATCAAAGCAAAAGCTCTTTGCATATTAGTTATATATTTCTTGATCTTTAAAATGAAAGCATTCTTTATTGACACTCTTATCTGAGCACATTACGGTACTTGTTTTTGGGCATTAGTCTCAAAAATTCTACTATTTTTTTTTATTATTATTATTGAATTTGATTTTTTTATTCATATTTGGATATGTACAAAATGTAACTTTCCAGGTTTGAATCCCTTCAAAAAAGGAGGGAAATCACCCGAGAGGCTGTCTGCCAAACCAAATGAGTAGAATATAAAAATATAATATAAAGATTTCAGTAAATCGAATATGAAAAGGTTAAAAACAGGAATTTTGCAGTTTGCAATTTTTGATTTCTTTAACTTTTCTTTTAAATTGACTGCATTTTTTCAAATGAGTTTTTGAGTGGCACAGATGGGCCACAATTATATATGAGTGTCTGCTGACAGTGAAAATGCTTGTGTGTCACAGTGAGCAGAGAAGGACGTGTGAACCCTTTTAAAGTTAGAATTGCACAAATCTTAAAGAAATAAAGCTCCTTTTAAATCTTGTGTTTCGAGAATACTTGGTTAATATGTTTAAATTGCAGATGTCTGGAGCAGGAAAGTCATCAAGTTCACCAGCTGGTCAGCCCAGAACAACTAATGTTTTGGAGTGCATGAGACAAAGCCCCAGTCCTGAAGCCCCTGGCACCCAAACCCAAGTCCAAGGTACAGTGTGTTGCTCAAATACAAATGTTCTCCAGCTCTGCAGGGTCACACACTTTGTCTCACCCCATAAAACTCACTCTCCGCTCGGTCTGCCTGGGACGACCTGGTTATCTAGTATCCTTTCCTCCAAAATGTTTAGTTCTGATGGCAGAACATTTGTTCAGGTGAAATGTCAGGTCTTTCTATTGGAGTATAAACAACATTATGTTCTTTAGCCAGTGTGCTACACCCAAAATTCCATGTTTTATATGTAACAGATAATTACATGTTTTGAGTCCGTGTTCATTTGCAAGGCCCCGTTTTTCAGACCCAGGCCACTCTGCTCCAGATGAGTGCCTCTAAAGGAAACCGTAAGAAACCGGAGGACAGCCAGTCAGAATCAAAGAAAGTCAAACCGGCTCCTGCAGCTACGCCTCCAGCGTCAGTGGAAAATATTGAAAACCGAAAGTAAAAGAGAGATTTTTCTTGCTACTTTTATTTTAATTATGTAAGAACATTAAATTATTTTACTTTCAACTCGAAAGTATTTCATTTCAGCAGTCATCATACTAATTGTATCAAATTTAGGGATGTACCATAAAAATTTAATGATTACTTTTGTTAATAACTTTATATATTAATAAATGAGAACAGTAGAGTAAATCTGTAATTTTATTTTTTTTAAGACAAAGGCCTTAACCTCTTGGTAGTGTGTCTAAGAGAAATCAGGTATACTATGAAATATAATAACGTTTACAAATTGGCATAGATAATGAGTATTTGAATGAAAAACTCTGCAATGAAATTGTTGTTCCAAAATTAATCAGATCATTGTTGACAATATAACTCCATTCTAAAATGAATTATAGTCAGTCATTATTATTTTTAATCCATATTTATTTATTGATGTTAGATTAACAAATCAATCCAAATGTTTTTTTTTACCTGATGTAAATAATCTCAAAGTAGAATATTAACATTAATCAGCTGTTCATTATTTGTGCTGGCTGACACCAGTATGATCTCCTATAAGCTGTCATTGTTTTTAATGTTTTGTTTGCTGTCATGTCTGTAACTACAATTTACTTCCTTTAGGCCGAAAACTGGCTTTCAGCTGTGGCTTGAGGAGAATAGGAAGAGCATTCTAACAGACAATCCTGACTTTGAGGAAATGGATGTTCTCAAGGAAGGCATGGGGCGTTTCTGCACTATTGTGACACATGCACATTTATCTTAAACTGTTTAGTTATTATTCAGTCTATTATTATATTCAGGAAGGTTACCTAGGAAATTTCCCTGTTTCAGTGTTTTTTTTTTTGTTTTGTTTTTTGCACGTGCATTGGTTGTGTAACAGATTTCATTCATGTACTTTCTTTTTTTTCTCTAGTTCAGTTTCCTCTATTTTGTAATTTGATCCTTAAGCTCTAAGCCAGTTTATCCATGACAACACTGTTTATTAGCAAGTATCTTCCGATTTTTCTGATCTCCACTTACCTGTCTATGTGTGGGTGCTTTCCAAACACTCATTCTCTGCTGTATGAACAATCTGTCCGTGAGCCTGCACCCACAGGGCCACTCAGTGCAGGGCAGAATGACTCTTCACACACTCCAGAATGGATGGGAAATGGTTAGGACACCTGTTGCTCTGGAAACCCTGGCTGGGGGTGTGTGCTGCACTCATTGATCTTATGTTAATGACTTGGGGGTGGCATCAGCCGCTGAAAGAGTGCGTTACAATGAAGAATGGCGTGCAGCGTGAGGAGGGGGGGGGGGGGGGGTGCAAAAAGGGCCCCGGGGCTCATATCTGAAATGGGTCTGGTGACTCATCATGCTCGTCAGTAAATGTTCGCTGCTTTTGTTTACACAAACAATTTTAATTACAATAACAGGCTTATTTGAATGATACTGTTTATCGCTTTTTTTATTTGTGCAAGCATGTACATGAATGAACATAATTCCATTTTATCTTTTGATTCAGAACTGGAGGGAGAGAGCAAAGGGCGACGCTGACCCCAAGAAACGAAAGCGTGAAGATGAAGAAGGACAAGCAGATGAACAAATGGAGTCGGATGAGGGCAGCACCAAAAAGAAAAAGCCACTGCATACTTCTGCTAAACTCTCTGCGTTTGCATTTAACAATGAATAGCACTTAACATGAATTTGTTTAATTATCATGTATTTTTATATTTTATTTTAATATTGATTTTGGGGAAAACCTAAAGTTTTTTGTTTTGTTTACTGTAATTCTCTGACCTCTCATTCTGTCATATAGACTGCCTGCTCATTTGTGATCCATTTGTTCTCAAGTTTGAGCTCTTTTGAAAGCACTGTGCGTCTCTTCATTTGTATTTGAAATGAAGCAAAGTCTCTTTAAAAATGTGCAATGAGAAGATTAATAACTAGCTCTCTTATTCAAATCTAGTGAAATCCTGAATGCTTTGGATGTGTTTTTGTGATGTTTTGTACTGTATGTAAAACAAATAATCATAATAAAAGCTAAAATGTTACATTTTGAGCCTTGTGTGCCATTTTCTTTATTCTAAAGATTGTCTTGTCAAATTGGTAAGTTGAAAGTATGTAACATTGCTTGCACACCAGTGATGTAATGATGGATGTCCTTGTGAAAAGTGAAGTGAATGAGTTTTCTGATGTTCATTTGAGGTCACTGAACTTTGTGCATTTTGAAATAAAACTGATCTGAACTGACAAGTTTCCAGTTGTACAACCTTTATGTTGCATGGTTCATTTCACTTTAGAAACACTGCTTTTATTTTTCATCATAAGAACATCATCACCCAAAGGTCTTTTCAGTCCCCTTCGATGGGTTGATGTGCCCCAAGACATCACTGTAATGTGAATAAGACAATTCCTTTCCTTGGTTTTTTGTTGATGTTGTTGAATAAGATACTTCATCCTCTTACTAGACAGGTGGCCTGACGCAGGCACGTCTCTCGGCCAATAGCAATCTGGCTCCGTGACGCGGTCGCCCTGGCGACCAATAGGATCGCGCAGAGATTAGCCAGTGTTTATAAAACCCCTGAGTGTCCCTGCTGGAGCGCCGAGTTGAGTTTGACAAGAGAGTTATCACTGTTGAACTTCACAAGTTTGTCTGTTACTCCTTAAACCATTTTGAAAACAGGTAGTAGCACTAAAACCGACTTTGAGGAACCCAAGCTGTCACTTTAAGGCAATCATGGAGCGCTCCAAACAGAAACAAATGAATCAAAATGAAAATGAAACAGAAGCCCCGATCAATGGGCACTTTGACGGGCGGGCGAAAGTTCCCGGATGGAGCGCCGGTGGTGCCGCCGGGACCCCGAGCACCGTGCCGTCCTCCAGCGTGATGGAGAGCTGGCGTGAAGAACGCACTCGCAGTCTGGAAGACAATGAGATGAGCCTGCCGAGCATCGCCGCGGCGTACACCACGATCCTCAGGGGGCTCGGGGAAGATCCGCAGCGGCAGGGGCTCCTCAAAACTCCGTGGAGAGCCGCCACCGCCATGCAGTTCTTCACCAAGGGTTATCAGGAAAAAATCATCGGTGAGTTGCATAAATGTATGAATGACAGTTGATAAGACGTGTGTATTTATAGGTTATTTTTGGTTTAAATTGATTTAGAATTACTTTAAGCGTATTGCAAGCTTAAATTAACATCCTGAAATGTCACACCGTCTCTGGAAAACTGTCTCTGACTAAAGATGTTAAATAAACGTAATTTTTGTAAACTTTTTTTTTTCATTTAACTTTCTGTTTTACATAATTGTACAGTTTTATGGCACCAAGGGGGCGTTTACAGAGGCGGTCTTGAGTTCAAAAAACATCTAGACAGAACGGGAAGCAATGTGACAGAAAGTTAGGTTGTAAAAATTGTAGTTGATCCAAAAGTTACAATTCTGTCATCATTTACGTATCTAAACTTGTAATTATATTTATTCTGTGAAAGACAAAGAGAGACTTTGTTGATCTGCCTATTAAGGACAATGAATGGTCACTGAAGATGTCAAGGACTTTAATTCACCTTAAATTGGCCCAAAGGACGCCCAAAAACTACATCACAAGTCTTCAACATTTGAGCGTGATCGTGTGAGGCTGATATTTAAGTTTTTTTCACAGATCATATTATCACCAATCATATTTTCAAGAGTAGATTGAGGAATGAATGAATCATTAATTCAGGTTTTTATTAGGTTGATTGAGCTAAAGAAATGGTCTTAATGATTTGTTCATGACTCATGTTTAGTCAAGGTTAACATGGTTAGTGAATAACTTAAATGTTACTAGAAGAAAATCTGTGAAAATTTGGGTCTTTAACTAAAAAAAAAACTATCATATGTAATCAGGAGACTTAGTTGTGTAGGACATTTTTATGATGAAATCTAATTTTTACATCTATACCTTCACATTGAAATTCAAAGATCAACTAGGAGATTCTTCAAAATCATGTTATATTTTCACAATCTATTTCAACACACTCTCAAAGCACTTCATTCTCTTTTAAATAGTGGCTAATTATTAGTTTTAGTATGATAGCATTCATATGTTTTCTGATCTGCTTTTCTGTTTAAAACACATCTTATGAATTCATTAAAAAAATTGACACCTTTTCAAAAAGTTACATTTTCTCATCAGATCAGGTTGGTGTTTTGGAGTTGTCGGGGCCTTATAATGATACAGAAAATGTTATGGCCCACAAACCATTCATCTTTTACTAATGCACTGTCAAGCATTTCAGGTTAGAAGTATTTCCTCAAACACTTTCATGTGCCATCAGTTTGATTAACTGGCTCAACAGGTACTCCACCCCAAAGCGAAGGTTTTTCTTGCATAATTGTTCACTGGTCACTCTCAGGCTGTTGTCTGAGTGGTTGAGCCAGGGTGCCTCCCACCATCGCATTACCAACAACATCTCCACAAAGAAAACAGCACATCTGGACTTGGTTTGTGTAGCATTATTAGGACAGATGCATATGGAATGTATTAATGTTGCTTTTCTACACCAAAAAAGTTTGTTAAAGCAGACTCTCCTCGATGAGCTCACAGCACTTACATATGCATTCACAGAAGGTATATCATGCAGTGTCACTGGAAGCGTGCCTTTGATAACAGATTTCCAGAGGAAGGTCTTTCTTCAGTGGGATTGGCTGAAGTTTGCACCACCCCTGCAGTTTCACATATTGTTCTGAACTAGCAAAGTTATGTGTTTCCCACAAAAAGACATTTAAAGTGTTGGAGGAAACAGTTTAGGGATCTCAGTGGGTTTGTGTGACACTGTGTTGCATTTTCACAGTTTTATGGGAGGTGGTTGACTCATTGGTTAATGCAAGAAAAGGAAGCTGATGGTACATAGTAAGTGCTTGAATGATGAATTTCCACCTTGATCTCACTTGATGTCACAGTATATTCACCTCTGGGTTAACACTGTGTTTCAGCTTACTGTTTTTACACTAACTGAACACAGAGGGAAAATAGGCTTAATTATAATAATAAAAAATATATACACCAATACAACAACATGTATCAATGTTTACTTGCATATATTTTATGAAAATACTTTAATATATAATTAGTTTAGCATCACACTGGAGGTTAGGAATATCAGCCGATAACCTAAATATAACTAGTATAAAATAAAAGTATAAATATAACTATATATAATTATGAAATCTTTATTTTTATTTTTGCCTGTAACTCACACAAGACTAACATATGTAATGATATGACTTTGAAAATAATGCACAAATCGAAAGATCGACCAGGACATTCAAAACACAAGAAGAAACTAGTTTCAAATATTCAGGTTTGGTTTTTACACTAACTGAAGAAAAAAGAAAGAAAGAAAGAAAGAAAAACAATAATACTTTTTATTGTTTACCAGTATTACAACAAACAGCAATGTTTACTTATGTAATATATATATGTTGAAATGTCACACACCTGTAAATCATTTTGGGCGATTATGCAAATAAATCGTTTTTTTTTGCTACTGTTTTTTTCTCCATTTTACCGTTTTGTGTTTTAGAAAGGATGCTTGTTATGAAACATTTGTACTCACGATTCACAGACACTAGTAAAGGAAGGAAATTAGAGGATTATTTATTATGATATTATTATAATGCATTATATCATTATGTTCCTTATCCTTAATGGTTTTGTTGTGGTCTCATGCCACATAAACAATTCAAGATCATAGAGACGACTGATACTGGTTAAGGTACAGCGGTCAGGCGGCTCAGTATGGTTTCTTTTCTTTATTACTCATTCCGCTCGTTGTCCCCTGCCCCCACTTCCTGGATGGATGCCTGTCTCTTATTTAAACGATGGAGAACAAGCCAAACCCTCAGGAGCAGTAACATTACCCTTAACCAGAGCTCTGCTGGTTGACATCCTCACAATTTCAATAGGTTTCTATGGTTACTTATTGTATTCCAAGTGTATATTTGCTTAGTGTGTAAGCAGGTTTGTGTTTAATTGAGAGTGTGTGTGACGGTGGCAGCGAGGCTGAAGGATGACTTCTGGGAGATGCTGATTTGATTTCCTGTTCTTTTTTGTCAGTGCCACCGTCATGCGTGAGACCTTTCCGTGTGTTGTTCCTGTGCATTTGAAAGCAGCTGTTTGTTTAGGACGAGCCTGATGACAGTTCTCTCATAACAGCAGCTGCTGCTGCCCTCAGGTTAAATTCAGCCGAGACTGATGCTCCAATCAGCTGCAGCATTTACACAACACTACATAGTGTGCTCGGTTTCTGAAAATCATGCTGGTTAGTCACCAAGCAGAACAGTGAAAAGACCGGAATAGGTTTAAAAATTAACAAAAGCCTTTCCTGGTTCTGGGAAGCATGAGACTACATCAGAAAAATGAGTTTGTCAGTAGTGTCTGCATAACTATTATTACTATAATCATTTATAACAAACCCTTAACCTTTAAACACATTATTTTTTCAATGAATGTTACCTCACATAATGCAGATTTGTAAGTGATCTGATAACTGGGAGAGTTGTGTAGCATAGATTTCCATCACATTTTGCTATCCAAATTAGGATGAGATAAGGAAAAATGTAAAGGTTTAAGTCATAATCTGGCAGGGAGTAAGTATGAAAGAAAAACAAATGTTGTGAAGTACGTAAAGATCAAAGGTCTCACTTCACATGAAATGGAGGCCTGTGGGTTTAATCACGGCATTTTATTTTATATTATATTATATTGCTGTATTATAAATATACCGTATTTTCTGGACTATAAGTCACACTTTTTTTCATAGTTTGGCTGGTCCTGGGACTTATAGTCAGGTGCGACTTATTTATCAAAATTAATTTGACATGAACCGAGAGAAATGAACTAAGAGAAAACATTACCATCTACAGCCGTGAGAGGGTGCTCTATGCCCTCTCGCGGCTGTAGACGGTAATGTTTTCTCTTGGTTCTTGGTTCTAAATAAATGCGACTTATAGTCCAGTGCGACTTATATGTTTTTTTCCTCATCATTGCGTATTTTTGGACTGATGCGACTTATACTCAGGTGCGACTTATAATCCGAAAAATATGGTAATAATATATATTTTATGATATTTATAAAATAATTATTTAAACATTTCTACACATTTAAGTAAATTATATGGGGCTATAAAAATTTCTATCGTCATATTTTATACAATTACAAAAACATTATGATGTGAACAGAATAGAAATAAATCATTAAATCTCAATTATTTGTAAGACAATTAATTCACACTGATGATTGTGACAGGCCTGCAGCGACCAAAATATCATTGAGACCTATAACACCTTAGCAACCCCCTGACAACCACCCACAACACCCTGCCACCTTGATGAGGAGTTTTGCTGGGCAAACACTGCTCAGTTTTTCAGAAAATGTAAGAAAATTGTTTGGGATACATCTGTTGCTGAAGTAATCATAGGCATAAAAACAGCCTGAAAATGGATTGCTTTCTGCCTTCACACGGTGACTACACTAAAGTGGCAACAACACAAATGAGAGTCACATCTCAACAAGCCCCTGAAGCCCCAGCATCAGTCTGCTATGTGTCCATGGAAACATACCCCAAGATACGCGGCCAGGAAATTAAAAAGCCCCACAAGAAAAGACCGTGCATTTCCACTAGATAAAACAGGACATGTTTAAACAAAGATATGAGCTAAGAGAAATGACACTGAGCCACAACAGGAAGAGCATACAGGGTGAAATATAATGATTTCATGATGTCATCAGGTGTCATATCACTCACCCGACGGTGACCCATCTGAACTTATTAATTTGTTGTTGTGCCTCCTTGCAGATGTCCTGAATGACGCAATCTTTGATGAAGACCATGACGAGATGGTGATCGTGAAGGATATTGACATGTTTTCCATGTGTGAACACCATTTAGTTCCCATTTTTGGCCGGGTAAGACTAATCCTTTTACCCTCATCAACGTCCACTTTCATGTTGCCTTTCAGTGCAATTTCTATGACTTAACCTCTGAGGTGGATACGTAGTTTTAAAAATGAATTTTTCACAGCACTACCCTATGGTACAGTGTAAGGGTTTAACAAAGTCTTTATTCATTTTTATTATTTATTAAAGTTTATTAATTGATTTATTATTAATTTATTCAAATAAAATATTGCATTTTTTTATTAATAATAGAAAATTTTAATTGATTTCATTTATTAAGTTTTAGATTTTTTAATTTTTTATTTATTTACTTTCCAGGTCATATTCTACCCCAAAAAGAACAAAATATATAGAAATTATACAATGTTATAAATTATTCTAAGACTTTAGGTACTTTATTTTTATGAAGCCTATATACTGTATAAAAAATCTCATTCTCACTACTGTAATGTGGTATAATATTGAAGTTTATATGTGTAAAGTATTGTTGCTCAAGTAAGTAATGTATGCAGACTTTAAACAGGATGATTTTCATGAATGAATTACTGTACATTAATGAGAATTTGATGGCAAATGTGCTTCATTATCATGTAAATAAGATTTAAAAAATTATTTTTTTCTTTCTTTTCTTTTTTGTAATTAAATGTGTATTTTGATTGTGGGGTGAAATATGCCTTGTAAATTTATTTTTTGAGATTCACTCACATAATGGCAGCATTACAGGTTTTCTGATTCACCTTGAAAAAAAACAAAGAAGGAAAGTCCTTCAATAACCAAGTTAGTTAGCTATAATTAGCCTAAATCTAGAAGGTAACAAGGACAAGCTGGAATATTGGGTCTGAGATCCACTCAGAAAAGATGGCCACTCTTAATCCTCCAGGTTTGACATTTAGTACCTCCCTCCAGCTCACAGCTCTGCAGGTGTCTGCCATTTAAGACAAAAGAGACACCGTCGATACTGTCACGGCTCAAATGGCTGCTGATGATAGACTGAGCCATTGATCAAGCGCACTGAATGGATTTTTTTCCGCCACTTGCAATTTTGTTTGTCAGACGCTGTCAGAGGGCCGTCGTTTCCGCTGCGTCCCCCGCTGATCGTCATCGGCGCGGCCCCTTATCCCTTCTCATCTATTTACCTCACCACTCGCGGCATCTGCAACAAGATAATGACACACCAGTTTCCTTCAGAGAGGCGTGCGCCCGTTCATTTTCTGTTTTTGGCCCTCTTGCTTGCGCTTCAGCGTCCACCGTCCTGATGATTGTCCACACAACACTGTTAGTGTCCATCACGAGCGGCGAGCTGAACAGGTGTGCTTTCTTTTTCACTTGAAACATATCTTCCATACAGCCGCCACATCTTGCCTGTTGTCCTTAAGTGGATTAAGTTGAAAAAAAAAGCACTCTGCTCATTTCCCAGGTGCTCTGTAGTTGTTGGTAAAGCTCGATTTATGTTTTTGGAGGATGTTGATTGAAGTTTGGCAGCGCTGAAAGAAGGCCAAGAGGGTTCAGTGATGTGCGGGGTTATCACATCAGAACAGAGAGCAGAAGAGGAAAGAAGAGAGAAAATCCTTGCATGTCTGTTAATGCTGCCCTTTCTCTGGGCTGTTTCATCAAATTGTTGGTGACATTTGAGTTGGACGGTGGAGAGGAGGTTAGGTTGGGGGAGCTGTCAGATGTACAGTCACTTCCGAGCATATGCACAGATGCGGCTCTCTGCATCTTTAACTTCTCCTCTGCTGCTGTGCCATGTGGGGATGCTCGGTTATGGCAGAAATCATAATTATTTTGGTTAATATTGTAGCCATGGTTATTTACTGTAACACGATTATATCAAATTATACACCAGTATCAGTTGGGTGTTCAGTGCCTTGCTCAAGGGCACCTCAGTCGTCGTATTGAAGGTGGGAGAGAATTCTGTACACTCACTCCTCCCACCTACAATCCCTGTCAGTATGGGACTTGAACCCACAACCTTTGGGTTATGAGTCTGACTCTCTAACCATTAGGCCACAACTTCCCTACTATAAAAAGCTATTATAGCTAATCAGTCAAAAAGTAAAAAAAATGAATATATATATGGGCTGCTGTCACTTTTATATAGAATTTATATAGGATTTAATATATTGACATGCATCTGATTTTTTCCTGTCACGCTCCCAAATCCTAAAGTGTAATTTGCTTGACCTTGTTTTTGCTCGATCTCGGAGAGTGCACACAGAAAGCCCTTCTTGTGCAGTTTTGCAACTATTTTTAATATCAATCATGTCGTGTATTAGACATTCACATTACATAATTTGACTGATTTGGACATTACGTTTGAGCTTTTAATGAAGCGTGAAAGAGCACCACTTTAAAAGAATGGAATATGGCTCAATCATTTTATTTCAACTATAGTACTTTCATAATTATTGGAAGCCAACAGCTGAATCAAAACTAGAATTTGCACAGCCCTCGTGCCATGTAGCTTGCTAGTGTCGGTGTCCAGTTTTTCACAGGCAAAGGCTTACAGTTTACTGTGAAAGTATTGTGTATATAACTCCCATGTTTTGCAGTACTGTCTTTCTATTGTCAGATAACGTGTTGTGTTTTGCACAGGTGCACATAGGTTACCTTCCAAACAAGAGGGTTCTTGGTCTGAGTAAACTAGCAAGGTGGGAAAAATGCACCCATGTTTCTCATACACATATGAAAGTCCAGTCTATTACAATTAATTTTATTTTTTATTCTTTTCTTGTGTTCATTTACATCTTTTGTTTTTTACAGTCAGTGGTCCCAAAAAGTATTTGGGCACTTAAATCACTTCCATCTTTCCCCAGTCCATCTGAATATAATTGCATTACGAAATACAATCCTGTATCAAATAACCTATGGACATGTTCTACTAATGTTTGCCCTATTTGTTGAACAATACATTTTATCACTTTTTTTTTTTTTAATTAAAATGGGGTATATGGGATCAGTGTGCTTTTCTTTTCTTGAAATAAATTACTTTTTTTATTTTTATTAAAATACAAAGCAGTTATTTTAAGTTTTTATGTATTTTTATCATATAAATGCATTTTTTGTTGAGTGTTCTGCAATCCTTTAAAATAAATTTTAAGATTTTGTTATACAACGAGGTGATTTTGTTTTTATAATGAACAATATTGAATCTTAATGGATTCCTTCATGAGTGTGCATATTTATCCTGCCACAAAGCAGCTTTACTTTTCTTTTTTTTTCAGTAAATTCAGCAGCATTTGCTTGAGTAAAGGGGATTAGTGGCTCTCATTGCCTCAAGGGAGTTGTTTGTCTGTGAAATCAAGATGCACGCGCCTTTGTGTGTGTGTGTGTGTGTGTGTTTGAAACAATGAGAGTGTAAGTGTCTGTAAGAGGATTAGACACGATGTGTGAGTGACAAAGAGAAGCTTGATCCAATCTGACCCCAATACCTGTGGCTTAGCCATTCACGATGTACAAGCCATTATACTGCACTCCACTAATGAAGACATGACAACAGCAGTCACGAACTGTAGCTCTCAGCAGTGCCACACACACACACACACACACACAGGTGCATTTCTGATTTCTAAAATTTGGTATTGTTTCTTTTTTTCTTTTTAATAGCTGTAGTCATGAAAAGGTCCGAGTGGCACAGAGACTGACTTTTCCTAGTCAACATTATCTGTGAAAAGGATTTTGTGTGTGTGTTTGTTCTATTCTTATTAATTAAATAGTTATCAGTGTTAAACAGTTGAGCTGAATATTATTTTTATGGAAACTGACCTTTTTTTAGATTAGAAAGAAAGTATAGGATTTTTTAAAATACAAATTTTGTAATATTATTTATATGTTATAGACACCTGGCCTAGGTTTTATCATTACCACAGTGATTAAAATCCCTGAGCAATGAAGTTTTATCAAAGCACCATCACATATGATCTTACATAAATCTAGCTTAATTATTAACTATGTCTCTTGTTTTGCACTAGGATTGTTGAGATATATAGCAGGAGATTGCAAGGTAATGGCTTCCCTCCCCCTCAAACAAACATACAATATTTATATTCCTTCAAAATCCTTGTTGGTTTCACTAATAACCTGAAAACTTAATATTGAAATCTGCTTGTCTGATTTCAGTTCAGGAGCGTCTAACCAAACAGATTGCAGTCGCCATCACTGAAGCGTTACAGCCTGCTGGGGTCGGGGTGGTCATCGAAGCAACGTATTACACCTTTTATTTACAATATAATGCTAAAAATGACCAAATATGAAGATTTATTTATTTTCTTTATTATTCTCCAGCCACGAATTAATTTTTATCATTTAATTTACGATGTAATAAATATGAACAGTCCTCAATATTTATTGCATTTTATTTTTTGTAACAATACAATAAGTATGAACAATCCACACATTTTGTTGGATTTATTAAGTATAAGTAATTACGGTAGTATGACCAGTCCTCAAGATGTATTTCTTCTCTGTGGTCTTCTTCAGTCACATGTGTATGGTTATGCGAGGCGTCCAGAAGATGAACAGCAAGACTGTGACCAGCACCATGCTTGGTGTTTTCCGTGAGGACCCCAAGACACGAGACGAGTTCCTGAGCCTGATCCGGAGCTGAGGGTCCGTGTTCACTCTCCACTGCCAAAACACTCTGACCAGCCCTCTTCTCAAACGCCTCCCTGGATCTACGGATCCTTCATCTCTGGTTCTGCCTCCGGACGAGGCCCTGCTGCTGTGTAACATAGTGTCCCATCGGTAACACCTTCTCGTCTGTGTCTCGTGTGTGGATGTGTGTGTTTTGTGCACGTTTTAGTCAGTAGAGCTGTGGGAGCCTCTATTGACGGGACTGTGGCTATTACTGTTAAATGGAAGCATTGTGTTTTGAAGGACGTCTTAGATTAACACAATTTCACCTCTTTAAACTGACAAGAACCAAACCCACCGAAATCTGTTTAGATCTCTTTCCGGCTGTGTCACATTCATTCTCTATTCAACGCAATTGAGTTGCTTGAAATACGCAAACAAAGTGGTTTTATTTTCACGCTCCTGAACAGGGAGGTGCATGTCATTCTGAATATTTGAATAATTACATAAAAGTACTGTTGAGGAACAATGGTACGGTAACGGTAATGAATAGAACCACTAAATAATTACAAATATTCTTACACCTTGATATTTACATTGTACTTCAAAGATTGTTATGGTATTATAATGGTACATATCCAAAAACCTAGTATTGCAAAGAAAGCACCACTTTTTATAAGTGAATAAATCCAGACTGGTTTTATTGTTGTTTTACTATGTGCTGAAAATGTATTATGGCTACGCTGTCTTATAATGTAATATTTAATATAATGTATGCGTCCTGTGTACATCAGTCAGTAATTATGCCCAGACCCAAAGTATCATCTGCTCTTGAAAGGATGGTTTCATCCGGAAATTAAACTCACCCTCATGTTATCCACACATGTTTTGCCTTAAACGTGACATATGAAATGTTAGTCTGAAAAAAAAAAAATGATATTTTTCTAATGGAACGGTTTATTGAAGCATACTTTTAAGGTTACATGTTTGTGTTTTTTGTTGAGTATTATGTTTGATACATCAAGTTTTTATGGCTCATATAGTAGAATATAGGAAAATGTCATAAAAAATAAAAATAAAAACCTAAATTTTATTCAGAGGTCCAAATTTTATGAAAATATGCACTTTTGCTGTTAATATAAACACCGTTTTTGCATTATTACATGATTTTTAAGCAAACTACCTTCACAAATTCACATTATTGTAATGTTAAAAATAAATGTTTTACCAATTTTTATCATGGTGATTTTATGGAGTTTATATTCAAGGAGGCAAAAATACATCAGAAGTCGAGACTGAGTGAAAATGTGCAGTTTGGTATTTAAATGATTATTTTACTATCAAAGCTCTGTAGTTTTGAAACATATAATGCAATGCAATTCAACTATGATAAAGAGACGTATAAATAAATGTAGCTGAAATCCTGATGTATTTTAATCAAGTTTTAATATGATTTTTTCATATTTCATAAAATGTTTTAACTTGTATGGATAATGGATTAAACTTAAGTTGCTTCAATACAGTATGTGATTATCTTGAAAAAGTATAAGCAATTAAAAATTTAAGTTAAGATTTCACAGCAAAAAGACACGGTGCACGGTGTTAAAATGATCAGACAATTCATTGGGAGGACAAAACAGCCATTCTTCAGCTAGCTTCTTTTTTGTCAAGCAGAAAGAAACAGTGATACAGGATTAAAACAACCCTAGGGTGAGTATATAATAGCATATTTAGTATTTTTGGGTGAACTGTCTGTTTAAGTGTTTATTTGGGCTCGTCATTGATGGCATTTACAAGTTTTGTGTAACTCTATTATTTTCTGTTTAAAATCAGCTGTTGAGTCTGATGTGTTGGATGTTCTGTGTTGAAGTGATAACCAGCTCCAGCCTTCTGAATGTCCTGTCTGTACGGTCCTAGATGTTGTTTACTCTCTGAAGGTCTTCTTTTATTTGTTAAGGTGCAGTCAAGGTCAACTTAGTATCTGATTTTGCACATTGTGGGATTCACTTACAGTATGAAGAATACAGAACTTAGCTGTACTGATATAATTGTGATCTTTGTAATAAAAATAAGATAAAAAAAGATGGAAATCAACTAAAATATATATACATTTGTAAAACATATTTTATACATTTACTCAGATGCATGTTTACCTCTCCTTGGGTATGTACAGTGCGTTTTTGAGTAAGAATTCAAACTATATACTTATGTATCATTGTAGAAAATTATATTACGCTCAGAAACAATGGATACTGTGGATTTACTGATACTGTTGTATTGTCTGTGTAATTACTTGTTTTAAATTATGAAACATTCCTTGAGTGATGTTCTGCATTCCATAAGTCCAAACTCTGAGCCAAATGGTATCTGAGATGTTCAGTGTCACAATCGCTTCATAAGAGTGGATTCATTGAGGAAATGAACACTTGATATTGAGAAGTATAGTGTTATTCATGTGGCCTTCTTTAAACTAAAGTCTCAAAGAGCCTTACTATTGATGTTCTTCGTCATTTTCAGCTTAAAATAAAATAATATATTGTGTAAAATATGTTAGAATGTTCTTTATGTTTTTAAAGGTGCTTTATATATATATATATATATATATATATATATATATATATATATATATATATATATATATATATATATATATATATTTATATTTATTTTATTATTATTATTATATTTTATTATATATTTTTAAGGGGGTTGGTAGAAAGCAAAGGAGAATCAGTAAAGGATGGATTTCACAAATAATTATAATAAATAAATCATATTTCACCCCAAAAGTAATTTTCGCATTATAACATGAATTTCAAGAAAGTTAAAGGTCATTACCCTAACAAATTTGCATTATTGTAAAAAATTATAAGACAAAAAAATAATAATAACAATTAATGCTTTATAATTTAAATATATTTTTTTTATCAAGTAACCTAAGGATGATTGAGGGTGAGGTATTTGTTTTTGCATTATTATTTTAATTTGCTTTAATAGAAATTTTCAAACCTAAGAAGGCAAATGTGCTTATTGTTATATTATTGCTTAATGAATTAATAAAAATGTATGTGATAAAAGTGTTTAGGTATAATATTACATTCTCTCTCCCTCTCTCCCTCAGGGTTAAAATTTCCAACATTTTATTCTACCCTTAAAGTGCTTTAGGCAGATAGCAGGAGCCAGTTACAGGGTTTGTGTTTGTGTGTAAAAAAGATATGATTTTCATGGTGAACTTCTACCTTTTAATAATCTTTATATAATTTACCAATTTCACTTCCTAATCTTTTTCCCATGAACAACACTGCCCATCTGTGTGACACTTTCATTAGCCCATCATAAATTAGTTCATAAAACAGCGAGTTGAGGGTGACCGTCTTTTTAATGTCCTTTTTTTTCCTCAGAAAGCCCCGCCTCTTGGCAATAAAAACCTGTCTCGAGCTCTGATTGGTGGAGATCGAGAGGAGGCAGTAAATTCCCCACAGACTCGGGGTTAGTAAACCTGAATATATGAGCAAAGCTTCCTCCATACTATTCAACAGCTGCTTTCAGACGAGAAAAAAACACAGTGAGCCTTTTTTCAGAAGTTACTCTTTAATACTTTTCGTCTGTGGTTATTACAAAGATGTCAAGCATTTAACACAGACCCAATTAAAAACAGACGAAACACATTCAGTCGGCGGACACACAAACAATATAAATCTCCCAGCATTAACGCACAAAAACACCCTCTCACAAGACCACAAACCAGTGAGGGAAAGAGATTACAGAAACCCTCTCTTTTAAGGACTAGTAATGTTCATTTCAGTAAAGATTTTTAAAACCTGCGCTAAGGTGGGCGGAGAGACGTAACACGAGCTGTGACGCCTCACAGGTAACGTAACAGGAAGTTATCCACGTTATGACGCAACTAGGCTATATTTACAAAAATTACAAGACAATTCAGTTTCTCACAGTGTCACGCCCGCACGCATACAAACAAAGAATATATATACATAGCTGTGTTGTACAGACAGATATAATCGTAACTTCATAACAGCACTGAAGTACCTAAAGCATACAGAATCAGATGGCCATGAACTACCAGCACGCTCCTTCCGTGCAGACGCATCAGAATCAGCTCGTATGGACTTTGTATGATTTGAAGTTTTGACCATCTGCTTATCCCTATATTTTAGAGCCATAGAAAATAATTTACATTTGGGGTAAATGTCTGAATACAAAAGAAAAGAAAAAGGCACTGCCATTTGTTTTTTTTTCTAGATATGTCTTCCCAGCCTCTTGCATGCATCTCTAAAATATAAATTGTTTTTGATCGATTTTTTTCACTGTTTTTATTTGGTTTTATCGTTTCATAAACATAGGCTTCTTTTAATATATATATATATATATATATATATTTTTTTTTTTTATATATAATGTATATGTACGTCAGCCTGCAGTCAATACAGGACATCGGCTCTTGAAGATAACACACACACACAACATAATGGGGAAAAGAATCAAAGAGCGTAGTAAAGCAAGACCCTTGTTTGAGAATAGAGGGAGAAAACAACAAATCAAATAACAACTAAATAAAATCGATCACATACGTCCAAATATGCTGACGCGCAAAAGCTTTCACAAAATAATGTAACAAAAAAGGCTTTGTCAATGCTAAAACGCTATTTCATTTTTTTCTCCAGAATACCAAGGTAGCATGTGTTAACAGTTACAGCATCTGTACTTTTGCTGCATGTTTGCAGTCAAACACATTTGGACAGAAGCGTCTTCACACTGAGGGATCGAATCTACTCGGACTCGTCATGTGAAAAACATTTTAAAGGGGTCATATGATGTGATTTCAAGTTTTCCTTTCTCTTTGGAGTGTTACAAGCTGTTCATGAATAGATAAGATCCCTAAAGATGCAAAGACTAAAGTCTCAAACCCAAAGACAAATTCTTTATAAAACCTAAGACATGTCCACTCCCCCCAAAACTCCTAATTTAAACACGCCCCCACACATCTACTTCACTGCGTGGGAAGATTGGCATTGCGCCATCTGAATCTTCACGCAAAGAAAGAAGGCAGAAGTTTGATTCTCGATTAGGTATTGTTGCTGCCGCTGCCATGTTGTGAAGACGCTGTGTGTTTTAAAGCATCGAAAATACTTTGTTTGGCTTCCAAAAGAGGACACAAATAGAAATCAGTGGTTAAGTTCTATTAACAACACAGTTCCAGAACAGTTCAACCCAAATATTCAGATGTGTGCAGTGCATTTTATGGAGGACTGTTTCCTGATCCTGGGAGAGTACAATACCTACTGTTCTGACTCTCAGTCTGTAAGTATGTTTTCATATTAAAAGAATTTGCCATTGATGATTCAAACGTGAGTTTGGAAAAGTGTAGGGCTTGTTTGTTTTTTTTTTCAATCACGAAAGCAAACATGGTTTTATGTTTACGCGACGCAATATGCAACGTGTAAAAAGACAGTATAAGTCATTATAATCAGTAATTATGTCCCCACTGGATGTAACAAATGTCACATGGTTTTATTGGTTTCGTCTCGTCGTGCCAGGATATGCATCACAGTATGGTAAGGGCCCTACATTTCCATCACACACTTGTTGTATTCGGACAATCACAAAGCAATGGATTGCTGTCCAATCAGAGCACTCCTCGCTTTTCAGAAAGATGAGCTTTGTAAAAATGTACGTGTTTCATAAAGGCGGGGAATAGATGAGAAACAATAATATACAGTATGTGAAAACAAAAAAACAAAAAAAAATGTTTTTAACCTAAACCGCATAAACATGTTTCATTACACCAAAAACACAACGTCATATTAGCAACGTCATATGACCCCTTTAAACAAACCAGAGCTGAATCCACATCATTTTTCGTTGTCCAATCACGAGCAAGCAGCGCTCTTCCTATATAACTTCTCTACGCAATGACCCTACGCAGTATGTTTTTGGCATTAAACATCGTAACAGCTGAGGTGGAACAACAGCAACAGAATAACAGCGAAATCTCCACATAAAAAACAAAAACAATTTGGCTCTTTGACAATATAAAAACATTTTCCTTAAAATACACCATCTGGGGAGAGTTAGCAAAATATAAGCATTTATAGATACTCACAAGAAATAAAGGAAAACAGCAATATTAAAACAACAACAAAAAACTGATATCTCTTTTGACTATCAGGTGCGTTTTTTTAGATAAAGAATACAAATTGGGAAAAACAAAACGTCAAAAAATAACTAGGTTGTTATTTGAGATGTACTTATGGTTACCAGCCATAGCAAAAGTTAATACACAAAGTATCTTAAATAATACATCTAATGAATACAATAACCTCTGCATCAATAATAGAAAAGAATAAATAATCATTTGAATCTGCTAATTGTTTTCAAATGGCAGTGATGAGTGGCTTAATACACACAAACAAATGCACCTCTAGAAAACAAGGTGCCACATGATGGTTTGCTAACATGCTTGTAAAACACCGGCTACCATTCCGTTTAAGGCATATCATGCACATTAAAAGCACTAGTTTGGAGGCACTAACTCGTTTATGAAGCCGACACAATGCACAGTTAATATTCTTTCTTTTAGGCAGCTTGAATTGCGTCGATCGCCTCTCAACGGATGTGAAAGTGCCTCTTTACTGTCTGTTTAATCATGACGGGTTTCTTTGGATTAGCCAAAAAACACATGAGGTGTGGGTAGGTGCATCAAATTGCAGGCCAGCAAATGCCTCCACATGAGAACTACAGGATACAACAGTCCTGCGGTTCAGGAATTGTGGTGGATTTGGAGGAGAGGGCAGAGTTTGTTAGTCCAGCTCCCCCTCAGCCCTGTGATTCAGACCATGTTTGCTGTTGAAGAGTCTATGCACAATTATTGCAAATTCACTTTTGATGGTTTTTAGCAAGGATTCACAGCACCAATGGCAGGAAAAGCAAAGGTATTATAGGAAAAAACTCTAAATAAGAATCATTAACAACACCTGAACACCCTCATAAAGAGACTTTAATGTTCCGGATTAAAACAAAGCAACAACAACAACAACATCTGATCTTCACTTGTAAGAGTCTAAAACTAAAAGCTAATTTCTTCTTGTAAACGTCTAGTTTTTTAATACCTGGCATGATAAACTAATGGCTGATATAAGACAATACTGTAAAAAATACTCGAGCCTTATTTAATGTTAACTATTGCACAGATAGTTAACTATTTCACACAACTATTTCACCACAAGATGGCGCTCTGTACTAGTAACTGGTGAATTAGTATTTTTTCCTCATACATTTTGATGTGACTTACTGTATATTTCTCTCTGTTGCTTCAACAGCCTACTGACATAGTGTACCACGCATGTGATATCCCAAATACACAGAAACCAGCTGAAAACCTCCATATGACACCTGTAAAAAATCTCCCCAAAATCACTAAACCAATCAACAGCTGTGCATTTAAAAAAGATAAAAATTAAATGCATACAAAAATATTTGTAAAACATTTTCCTCTCCAGGCCCACACGGAATCCCTAAAAATCTCCACAGATTCCCACAGTATCTGAACGAACATCATTCATGATGCTGTACACTTCTCCCAAGCATCTTTATGCTTCCAGAAACACATTTTACCATGTTTACGCTAAATTAGTTTTTGCCAAAAATATATAGTTAATATACATATCATATTTGTTTCATTTGATTTTATTTAACTTTAATTGTAATATATATATATATATAATATATATATATATATATATATATATATATATATATATATATA